>NC_013487.2:1328065-1346174 GCF_000004555.2 Caenorhabditis briggsae | reverse complement strand
TTTGAGCCTATATATCTCACTTCTTTTGAAAGATATCAAAAAGTGGTTAACTAGTAAAATGTTTATCAGGATATCAGCAACATTTTACTAGTTAGCCACTTTTTGATATCTTTCACAGAAAATGAGATATATAGGCTCAAAGTGGACGATCCGGGTGTCGTTCTATTAGAGGTTTTACGGTAACTTATTTTTTGAATACGAGAAAAATCCAATTCCGATTCCGGACAACTGAAAAAAGTTGATCTTTCAGTTTCAATGTTTTTTCTCCAAAATTTCACATTGATATTGACAAGAATATAGCAACCGTATTATTTTCCAGAATTGCCACTGCCGTTGTCTCCGAATTCAACCGAGAGCTCTCCGTAGCCCGAGAACTTTGTGCTCCTTTAAGCCTATCGAAAATTCTGGATTCCAAGAAATTGCTTCCCGAAAAAGATCTGCTCGCCTATAAAAATGTCAAAGATCGTGATGGATTTGTGGCGGATCTATCCGGAGACACGACACCAGCTTTTGCCCATTACCAGTTGAAAATAGAAACTGTACCTGGAAATGGGATTTACGAGATAACCCTGTTTTATGATATGATTCAAAATGAGCTGAAAATGGATTTCGGGCAATTAGTCATGTGAATAAGTACGGTGATAAACCGCACTGTATTATTGATAAGAACTTCTTTTTAGCCACTTTTTGTGTGTGTTTTGATAGGATATGAATGGGTTGATTAACGGGTCTTCTTTGGAATAAATAGTTTTGTATTGATAAACTGTTGAAGAATGAATTACAAGGAACCTGAAACTAAAAAGATAATTGAAAACGGACTATTTCAAAGGGAGTTACAGCTTCTTCCTTTTTGGTGGGAAAGAATGTGGGGGAGGAGGAGAGCGCAGAGAAGCTAGACGTGTCTGCGCCCTCCTCGTTCTACACACTCTCTCATGCTAACTTTAATCGTCTGTAACTCGCTTCCCAGTGAACCAATCTTGCTGAAATTTTGTGTAGATATAGGAAAGTTCATGCTTTACAATTTATCTGTATAAACGTTAATTTTATAAACTAACTCTTTTAGAATTGCAGTTTATTTAATCCAAAAGTCCATCACGGATAATTGACATAAAATAGAGCGAGCAAAGTCTCAGAAAAAACTGAATCATTGAATTAAAAAAACCGAAATTCCCAAATTTGCGATTGAAGTTTGAAATTGCTAAATCAGCGTAAAAAGGTCCTCCAACTTTGAGATAACTTATCTCGGTTACTGTTAAAGATATCAACAAACAATCAACTGATAAATTGTTTATCATATTATCAGAAATACTTTATCAGTTTATGACTTTTTGATATCTTTTACAGGAACTGAGGTAAGTTGGGTTAAAGTTGAAGATGCCTTTCTATTACAATCTCTACGATGATGCAGTAATCATAATGCTAGTTCTAATGAAATATAAAATAATATATTGAAACATAAATAATTTTTTGGATTTGAAAAAAAATCAAATTCTGGACTGAGAAGTGGTGACTTTTGCAGTGCTGGTATCCTCGACTTTCTGGAAAAATTGAATTTTTTCTGTTTGAGAAAACTCATAATTTTTGTAATTTTATCCCAATAATATTAGTTCTGATATACCTGCGATAAAACTCCGAAAACCAATTTTTTGTATTCCCGCCGGATCGTGTGATTCATTGTCATATAGATAAAAGCCGGCGACGCATGGTTCATAGCCCAGCAACATTGGACAAAAATCAGTATTCCAGGTGATAAGGTGATATAGTTTAAGGCGTTGTACACCAGAGCGATACAGGTGTTGAAGAAGCAAATAATGGAGCATTGGATGAAAATCTGAAATTTTATTGGTTTTTGAAAGTTTTTACCCAAAAAAATGTTAAAAAACAAACTAGGATCCCTGTCCCATATCATACAAAAAAGCAAAAAAAGATTCTCCCCGGCCGGGAATTGAACCCGGGTCTCGCATGTGACAGACGCGGATACTCACCACTATACTACCGAGGACACGGGAGAGAAGAAAGGTGGAAGGCGTATAAGAGAGTGCGGGAATGCGGGGTTGCGACGAGAACAAGGGGGCGAAAACAAAAAGAAAAAAAAGTTCCTTACCGATCTGGAAGCCTTGGATTTCTGTCCTTGTGCCAATTTCTTAACCATACAGAAATAAACCGAGAATAATGTGAAAATAGAGACTAAGAATATCCAATTATTCCATGCTTGAGTCGGGTTTCGATATGCTTCATCAGCCTCTGCACTCGGAAACTCTTCACTTAATGGATTTGCAATCCATGCCATGATTACTGAATTATAGCATACTGTAGGTGTGAAAATGTAGATGAATGCACCGTATAGGAAAATGAAAGCGATGGAGGAGTAGGCTAATTTCTTCTCGATTGCATCTGCGTATTCACGGAAGGCAATGGAGATGACACGATTGGCAAAGAGGGATACGGTAGCTGCACATGCCATGCACCAGGATACTGTAATTTTGTAGTTTAATTTTGTGTTTTTGTAGTGTTCAGAAGCTTCTAGAAAACGGACTGTTAGTAGAAGTCTATTGAACTACACTACGATAGAAAGACATCCAAGCCATCAACTTTGAGCTCAATTATCTCAATTTCTATTAGAGATATCGAAATTGTGTCAACTGATAAAATGTTTATCATTATATCATCAATGTTTCATTAATTGACAAGATGTTGATATCTTTCACAGGAATCGAAATAATTGAACACAAATTTTATGGCTTTAGTGTGGTTGTATTAGAGAAGCTATAGAGCTACAGGGACAGCTGGATTACGGTAGCCACAGTGAAGGGTGAAAATGTGTAAGAACTGATCAGTGTACATACTCTCTTCGACTAGCTCGGGAAAAAGTTAAGAAAATTCAATACTTTTTTGATACAGTAATTTTTTTTGCTTTTTTCAATAAATTATTCAGACGATTTTTCTACGAAAATTTGTCTAAATCTTCAAGATTTTTTCTTAAATTTCAAGGTCCAAATAGAAGCTGGAATAATGGTTTTAACATTAGAAAAATATTCTAGAATTTTTTTTAAATTTTACTGTTACAGTAATTTTTCGATAATCTTGAAAATCAACAAGTCAACGTTTTGGATGGAAGTTATTCTGAAATTCCCAGAAAGTTTTGGCAGTTTCGTGTGACAGAGCGTATCCCATTATCATATTTTCACCTTTTCAGTAGTTTTTAAAAAACTTTTCTGTCACAGTAATTTTTTAAATTTAGAACAAACAATTAAAATCTGCAATAACTTTCCAATGTCAACTTCAAGTTTTACAGAAGATATAACCTTAAAGCATTTTTCAAAATTTTGCTGTTACAGTAGTTTTTTGAATTTCAGATAATTTTGAACATCAACAGTGCCAGTATTCCAAAGTTTTTGATTGAAATTTTTTTTGAAAATTTCAGATATTTTTTTGGAAACTTTGTGTCACTGAATTCTTCATGATTCTCACTGTACACGCTCTCCCACAGAACAATTCCGAACTGCAAATTAATTTTTGATCTACAGAAAAAAGTTTGGCGCGATCACAATTGCAGGTCTAAAACCATAATTTCAGAATTTTTTATCTGATTTTGTGGAGTTCCAAGATGATTCAAATGATTTTTTAAAAATTAATTAGTGGTTATAGATTTATGTATGGTCGTTTTCCGGAAGAAAAAATGTCAAAAATGGTCATTTTGAAAGTTTTTTACAGAAAAAATCTATCTCCTCTTTCAGTTTTTGACATTTCTTGGAGTTCTATCAACTAAAAACATTTTGGTGATTTTATGAAAAACATTTTATCAGTTGTCAGATTTTTTTAAATCTTTCACGGTAATTAAGATAATTCAAGTTAAAGGTAATAGTGCGTCTGTAATAGTTAACGCTCACAATCAGCCAAACCAATCAGAAAATATCAGGAACAACTTTTTTATAAAAGTGGTGCAATAGAATTTTTTTGTTTTTTGGGTACTGGTTTTCGGAAATGTGTGGCAAATGAGATGTAATTTTGAAGCACTCTCAATCCTAGACCCCACAAGTTCAACTCCTCGAGGGGCTTGTTTCAAAGAAATTTCGAGAACAGTTTTTTTCATGTCTCCCCACCTTTAAATTCAACTTTTTTCGACTTTCAAGAGCTACGCAGTCCCAATTTTCCGTCTTGACTGTTTTCCGGCTTCTAGACTCAACCCTTGTCAATTGATTCTAATCGAATTATACACCACTTTGTAGATCTGGTCGAGATCTTAGTTTTCCTTTTTAGCTAGATAAAAAATTCCACATTTGAGCAGAGATGGGCCCTTCTATTACAGGTATATGTAGACTTACCCAAAGCAATTCCACCAGCCAAATACGTAAACGTTGGATACATACAAAAAACCGACCCAATAATGAGCAATGGTCCAGTGATCAGACAACTACAAAACGTCGCACTCATATCAATACTGATAAGCACCACAATGATTTTATAGCAGGCATGTTTGATTAAGTTAGTCTTGAATATGATATAGATAATTGGAATGTAAATTAGCTCAATACAAGTTCCAAAAATGACAAGAGGCCAGCCGAGATACGGTCGTTTGATTCCGGTTTCTTCCCATTCTTCAAACGATTTCCATGAGCAATTGTAGTAGGGAATCGCCTCAACACTACCGTACTGGAGGTAACGGTTCATTTTGGGCAAGACTTGGGGAAGTAAACAAAGAAAATTTCAGGTTTTATAGATTCTGAAGACGTCATGGAAGACGTCAATAGACTCTTTTGTTTCTATTCTTTAGGTAGGATTAGGTTGGAGGAGTCTTAGGTTAGCATTAGGTTCTAAGGAATTCTAAAGAATTCTGATTTCTGGGTTTTTTAAGCAAAAAAATATTTTTAAAAGCATTTTATTTTTGTCTTTAGTGAGTCATATACTTCTTCTATTCATTTCTGATGCATCTACCAACAAGTGTGACCAAACGATAAAAATAAGAACCTAATAGATATGTTTTTCCTGAAAATGGGAAAAAAAGGAACAAAGCACAATAGGACCCTAATCCAATATTATACAAAAAAGCAAAAAAGATTTCTCCCCGGCCGGGAATTGAACCCGGGTCTCGCATGTGACAGACGCGGATACTCACCACTATACTACCGAGGACACGAAAGAGGAGATAGGTGGAGGGCGTAAAGGAGAGCGCGGCGAGGTGGGGGAGAACAGGGAGCGAGTATAATGAAACGTTTGAAAAAAAAAATGTTGCCAATTGTTATTCCTGTTTCACATAATTGAAATAAACTTGTCTTTCTGTAGATGGGAATATTTTGAGTAGTTTCATACCAGGATTATTTATAAATTGAAAGAATTAAAAACAAATAGTTTTAAAACAATTATCAAGAGATAATAAGTTTTGCAGTTTCAAATTATTTTTTAACTAATCGAATAAAAGAAAGAAATGATTTGTTCCACAGTCTTACTATGAATCAAAAAACCTTTAAACTTAACATTTAAAAAATTGTAAAATCATGTTTCAAAATGCAGCTAGAATGGTCATATTTGAAAATTCAGATAATTAGCTAACATCCGTCTTTTCCAGAAGCAATAAATATATGATTCAAAACCTTGCCATTTTAGTTTTCTCAAAATTGAAAATATTCTTGATTTCATAAACTTCAAGTTTGAATTTTTGTCTCTTGTAAGGCTTCCATCTTGGTCGGTCGAAAATCGGCGACCGCCGACCGACCAACGACCCAGCAGACCGACAGCCGACCGAGCTGACCGATCGGTCGGCGCGCCGACCGATTTCGTGCCTTTGCGCATAAAAACACGAATTTTTGCGTACGAATCACTTTATTTTACGACAAACGAGGCTTTTAGTGAGTAGTTTGTCGTAAAATACAATGCAGCGTATGCAAACACGTTGACGCGCAAGAGGACAAAACGGTCGGCGCGCCGACCGATCGGTCAGTTCGGTCGGCTGTCGGTCGGCGGGGTCGGTGGTCGGTCGGTCGCCTAAATTTCCCGACCGAATGGAAGCCTTAGTCTCTTGGACTTTTAGTGTGAATAATTTTTTTTCCAAATTCAAAAATTCAATTTTCTCAGTTTCACTCACTTGCTAAACTTTATAAATAGTTTGGTGTTTCTATTGAACAAGTTCGTTTTCCATCGCTGAATATTTTTTGAAATAAGTAATGCCTTGGATTTTTCAAAAATCCAATTTCGTCGAAACAGAATTTCTCTGCTTTACTTATTTCCAAGAAATTTGATTAAAATTTTTTGAAATTCTTGTTTTTACCGTTTCAGCCGCATTTTAATCTTTTTTGCGCCCTTTTTAGTTGATGTTTCTTCACTATCTATTGCATTTTTGAAATTTATGAATTTCTAAATTTTTCAAAATAAACCGATAATCCAAAAAACAAATTTGAAAATTGAGATTCAATGTTTCAGATTCTCCGTAAAAAATTTTTCGCTAAAGTTAATGCAATAATACTAGAAAAACATAAGAAGCCCCTGGACCTATTCAAAAATTAGAAGATTTTCAAATTTTCAAATTTGTAGGTATTTTGAAATTCAGATGATTCCACTATTTAAAGGAGGTCAGACACCAAAAAAAAAGTTTTCCTGATATTTTGCATAGAAAACCCCCATACGGGTTGAACTCATGACAGGCAGCTCAGGGGTACATCGCCGCTACCGGCTGAGCTACGGGGGAGTGAAGGCGCCTGACGACCGATTGTCTACATAAGCGCGGCGCGATTTCGACCCCCGAACTGTCACCCGAAATTTTTGCTGTCTCGCCTCCTTTAAATTAATTCAGAATTTAGTTTTTTTATAATTCAAAAATACATTTTTTCAGTTTCAATTTCTTGATAAATTTTGATAAAATTTGATGTTTCTAATAACGAGTTTGCATCTTCAAGGAATATTCTTCAGAAACGTTTTCGAAATTTCATTTTTTCCCAATTTCTTGGAATTTTCTAGAAAATTCCTAAAGTTCCCGTTTTTTACAGTTTCAGTCACATTCTAACCTTTTCAGCATATTGTAAAAGTCGGTCGACTTGTCTTCTATTGTTCCGAATCACATAGTTTCTGAAATTTCCATTATTTTAAACTTATAGATTCTAGAAACTTCTGCTATCAAAATTAATCAGAATACAAAAAAACCTAAAACTAAAATTCACTGTTTCACTTTCTCCATAACTATTTGTTCGCTAAACCTACGACACTTAGCTTACTACTTTTATAGATTTTCAAGTTTTTCAATATCTCCAAATTCCACAATTTGCCCAGAAGATATATCCATTTCCAAAACTTTGAGCACAAAACTTTATGTCTTCCCCTTTCCTAATTTTGTGACCTGACTCACCGCCGCTTCTCTAAGTCTCTCACTTCCACACACTCTCTCGTTTTGTGTCATATTTTCTCATAGACACAATGTTTTCTGCTGATGTTGTTTACACTAAGTTTCTCCTGGCGACCAATTTTCGTTCTTTGCCTATAAAAAAGGTGGCTAGAGAAGTTTTTTGATCTAAAAATTGTCTGAAAATGGCTCCGGTAGGTACTGAAAATCAAAGAAAACGACTATTCCACTCGAGAAGTTTTGCTCATGAGGTGAGATTTTTAAACTTATAAAATTTATTCCCGTTCCAAAATGTTGCCAATTTCGGGACTTCTCAAATACATTATTCTGGACTTTCTATACAAATTTGCAGGTCCTCGAAGAATTGGATCTTTCTGGAAAAACGATAGCAATCACTGGAACAACATCTGGAATTGGAGTGGATACTGCAAGAGATCTAGTACTAAAAGGAGCCCATATTGTGATGTTAAATCGGAATTCGGAGGAATCTGAGAAGCAGAAAAAACGATTCATTGAGCAGAAACCAAATGCACAGATTGATATCGTCAAGTGTGATTTGAATTCGTTGGATTCCGTTCGGAAAGCTGGAGAAGTCTATTTGGAGAAGAAGTGGTGAGTATTTTTTTTTAAGATATTTATCAAAGAATATCAGTTGTCAAACTAGTGACTTGATTACACAAAGTGTCAGAAACTGTAAAAAATTGTTCACAGTACTAGGGAGCTAGAAAATTCATTTTTGTGTACTTTGTAAAAATTTTGAAAAAAAATACCGTATCAAGAAAGCATTAAATAATCTTGATTTTTTTCTGACCTGATTTGCAATCATGAATAGCTACACTGCAGCAAAACCGTTCTATAGACATTTGTGCGCATTTTTGCGTGTTAGTGTACTAAAAAATGGTGTTTACACTATTGTGACTACCGTACTCCTTTCATGTGCATCTTCTCAATTGGAAGGGCCTGATTGCTAGTGACCGTGTAGATTAGCGGTACAGTAATTCACGAGTTTAACTCTTTAAGACACATTCTCTGACAGAACCAAAAATAGTGCTGTACAGGAAAATTCAAACTTGCTTTTTCTGGCTGATTTCTCATATATTGCATGTTTATGAACTTCTAAGTTATATGAAATGTAGTTTGTCCCAACATGTCCCACACCTGCAAAAATATGGTCGTGGGGTGTCTAAAAAAATTTTTTTTTCAAAAGTGAAATAATGATTAGGTCTTTTTGTAAAACGTTTTTAGGCACTATTTTGAACATTTTTTTGTACTGGCACTATTCTCATATTCTTCCAACTTCCATGGAAAAATTTCAATTTTTTTGCAAAAAGCTATTTTTGGACCAAAAAATGACCGTCCTGAGAAAAATTTTCATTATTTTTGTAGTATTTTCAAAAGCCCCAAAAAAGCGACAAAAATTGCTGCCAAGTCCATTTTCGATGAAAAAAATACGAGCTCCAGAAATGCACGAAGACGATGATCACGGATTCTGAAACTTTGCGAAAATACTACCCATCAAAAATACTGTTTCTAGTAAAAATTTGAACAAAATCGGAGAGGGTCGATTTTGGTGTTTACACTTGGTGTTACAATTATCTTTTATCTCAAAACAGTTTCTAATGTATTTTTTGATGTAAAATCTAAATTTCATATGTTTAATTTTATAAAATAATGGAAATTTTTTTCAGGGCGGTAATTTTTTGGTACAAAAAATAGCTTTTTCGCAAAAAATTGAAATTTTTCCCGGGAAGATCGAAGAATATAAATATAGTGCCAATACAAAAAATGTTCAAAATAGTGCTTAAAAACGTTCTACGATAAGACCTAATCATTATTTCACTTTTGAAAAAAATTTTTTTAACACCCCACGACCATATTTTTGCAGGTCGAGACATACTATATCTCATATACCTTAGAAGTCCTAAAACATGCAATATATGAAAAATCAGCCAGAAAAAACAAGTTTGAATTTTTCTGAACAGTGGATAATAGGCCTGAAGTTGAGTTCTACAGAAAACGCGTCTTAAAGTTGGGGGACATGAGAAAAATAATGTTGTCGAAATTTCGTTTAAATATGCTCCTCGAGGAGTTGAACTTGTCGAGGCGAGTGTTGAAGGTGCGGCGCCGCTACCGACTGAGCTACGCGTGCAAAGAGAAAGCCGCTGCCCGATTGCATACATAAAGGCGAGGGCGACTGCTGTACGCAGAGTGACATTAAGTGTTGTACACCGTTACGGTAGAATGCATACTCTGGCCCCAAAAATCCCCCGTAAAATCTCCTGTCCCCCCACCTTTAAGTGTCTCTTGGTAAAACTTACAAACAATTGGAATATTCAGAGAGTCGAGAACTGTGAAAACTGTAAAACCGGTTTCATGACTCTCATATTAGCTGATTTTTTATTTTCTATTTATTAGGATCATTGCTTCTTTTTTGAGATTGTATATTAAATACGTCTAAAAGTCTTATAACTTTATCTTCTTGATTCTATTTAAAAAACCGTAAAATCTCTAATAGCGTTGCCCCCTGACCACTAATTTTAGATCACCCCAATTTCCTTAGTTACTGTGAAGATACCAATTTCCATAGAGATTTTCCTAAACATTCTATTCAATTCTTTATGTCAACGAATTGGTTTTCTTCCTTCTTTCTAGCTTGAAAATTCACAAAACTTAAGTGTTTCAAGTCTTCCAGAAATAGAAGCAATTCTCAGGTAATGCTCAATAACGATAAAATTGTGGTTAAATTGAAAATTTCGACCAGGTTCCTCTTGTTTCCTTTGAAAGATATCGAAAAGTAATCAACTGACAAAATATTCATAACACTATCACAAATATTTTATCAGTTTACCACTTTTTAATACCTTTTAAAGAAACCAAGAAAAATTGGCTCAAAGATCAACTTACTTACTTGTCTGGTTCCAGGCCCCTTCACGGACTAATCCTAAATGCTGGAGTCATGGGACCCTCGACAAAAATGACATCCGACGGATTTGAGGCACATTTTGGAATTAATCATCTTGCTCATTTTATGGTAAACTTTTCAAACTTTTTTTTCTGTTTTATTTAACTGTTATCATTTGTTGTTAATTCACCAAGTTATTTAATATGGGAACAATTCAAACATCATAACTACATCCGTTTTGAGCTCAATTATCTCGATTCCTTTAAGAGATATCGGAAAATTGTCAACTGATAAAATGTGTGTCAAGATATCACTAACATTTTAAGTTGATATTTCTTGCTGTAGTGGAGTTGTTGAGATAATTGAGGTCAAAGCGCAAGTATACGGTGGCGTTTTAAAAGGGGACATATGATTTGTACTCTTGGACTGTTTCAAATAGTTTATTAAGTTTCCCTTAACCAAAAGAGAAAATTCGTGGTTCTGCCTGATAAATAATTTTCAGCTCCTCCAATATCTTCTGCCAGTTCTCCGCTCGTCTGCACCTTCTCGTTTGGTCATTGTCTCTTCTGCATTGGCAAATCGTTCATGTGTCAAATCCGACCAACCGATTGATAAAAAACTAGAAATCCTCTGTCCAAAAGATGCCTCTAAAATGTATCTCTATCTGTACAACAGCTCAAAAATGTGCAACATGCTCACAGCATTTAAAATTCACCGGAACGAATTTTCCAACGGAATCAGTACTTATTCAGTACATCCTGGCTCTGGAGTACGTACGGACCTTCATAGAGATTCTGCAGTATCCAAAGTCTTTGGGGTTATATCAACTCCATTCACAAAGAATTCGAGTCAAGGAGCAGCGACAAGTGTATACTGTATTGCTCATCCGGAAGTGAAAGAAGTTTCTGGAAGATATTGGGAATCGTGTTGGGATGATGAGAAGTCATTGGATAAGAAAGTGGCTAGAGATGAGCAATTACAGGATGAATTGTGGAAGAAATCAGAGGAATTGATTGAGGATTGGAAGATGAAGAATGAGACCAAAATTTGAAAAGTTTTTCTTGAGAAAAGAGAACTAAATTTCAATGTGATTACAAACTTGTGATTTGTGGTGCAAATAAAAATTATGTAATCTATGTACTGGGTTTTTGGTTTTTTATGTTTTTCATATATATTATTACTGCGGTATTGGTTAAACGCCAAACAGCACAAATTTGTGAACTCTATGAAGCTGTGAATTTTATGGATTTCAATTCAATCGTTAGTGGGAATTCTATAATTTCAAAAAGCCAATTTTATTTGATCTTTGAAAAATGTTTCGAGAGTCCAGTTAACACAAAAAAAAACTCAATCAAGCGGGAAAACGGCAATTTTCGATCTGGCCAACTTCCAAATTTGCCCATCCGCGGTATAATGGACCTGGAAAAAAATTTTGGTCGATTTTTTTCTACCAAAATTACCCTCTCCAACTCATCATTCGAGAAATAATCACCGGAATCTGATTCTTGGAAATTGTCAATTACCAAAGTTCCATTCTCATTCATATGTTCTCTTCCGTCGCTAGCTTTTTTGGAATTCTGAAAACTTCAATTGCGCTAAACTTCAACACAATTTATCTCAGTTCCTGTGACAGATATCAAAATGGTGTCAACTGATAAAATGTTCATTATTTTGCAAGTTGGCAGATGTTTGATATATGTTAGACATCTATTGAACAAACCGTGTTATTGGCTGCAAACATACATTTATGAACTCTATGAAACTGGGAATTTTAAAAGCAACTTTAAAGGGGCTCGATATCTTTCATAGCAACCGAGATAATTAAGCTCAAAGCTCAAAATTTAAAGAAAAAAAATCTCACCGCTGTCATCCAAACATTGCAAGGGGCATCTGATTTTTTATCGATATTTCCACATGGTCTGATAGTTTCTTCGATTCCATTTCTGACCCTTTTCCATTCCTTCACCTCTCGACCAATATCGAGAATTAGGGTTTCACCGATCTGGAATCTTTGTTACGGTTTTAAAATAGTTTTTTTTCTTCTAGAGTTTCTAGGGGTGCTAATTTCAGACGTTGTTGTTTTATGAAAATAAATTATAGTTTCTAAAAATTGTCTGAACTTTACTATTAGAAGGATTCCTAAAGTGTCGCTAAACTTTGAAAAAAGAAAAAAAAAAACAAAAAAGCACAATACGGATCGAACCCCGGGCCTCCCGCTCACTGGGGGACACCACATCCCCGACACCACCTCGCCGACAAACCCTTCATGAAAGGAAGGCGATAAAGTGTGCACCGGTTTCTAGAAAATTCAGGGATTAGCTGTGTGGTTTAAGAAAGTTGAAACCCAAAGTTGAAAAAATTTCCGTTTCGAATGATTTTTTATTAGTTAATTTCAATGTATATCTATTTAACAGGCGTATCTTTAAATTACACAACTTACCTTGACTGGATAAACAGTTAACGCCGGTTCGATTACTTGCAAAATCACAGAAATAATAACAAAATAAAAGACAAATTTGGTCATTTTGAACAGAGAAAATGGATTGAAAATATCGGGTCAACAAGACGGTGGAGATGCGCGGTATCATCATTTTGTTATCAATTCGAAAAAGAGACCAATTAAAAAATCGCTAATTGACACAAAAATAACTGATGAAATGAAGACGAAAAAACCGGTTTTCAGGTCACACGATTTTCCTTTTTTTTTGGCTATTTTAAATTTTCGGTGTGCTTTCAACTCAATAAAAGTTCGAAGTGAGACCTAAAAAAATTGGAAAATTAGAGAAAAAAAATTACTGTCACAGGGATGTGTTGAGTGTTGCGAGAATGTTTATATTTATACCAATATACCTATACCAATGTTTATACCAATATGACATCGATAAACTGTCCTTGAACTTGGAGCCAGGTTAACTCGTTTTCTATAAAAGATATCAAAAAGTGGTCAACTGACAAAACGTTTATCATCATATCAGTAATATTTTGATAGTAGCCAACTTTTTGATATCTTTGACAGGATCCTAGAAAAATAGGCTTGAGCTTAATGTCCCTTTTTATTATTACAACACCAAAAACTTGGGATTCCGCATATTTCGCGTTTTTTCTATTTTTCTAGCTCAAAAACTTCAAAACATTTCAATGTTTTAAGTATTCAAGAAATAATTTCATTTCACAGGAAAATTTTCAATGTAGATGTAGTACATTGTTTGAAAATACATTGTTTGAAAATGAATATTGATTGAGAAATATTAATTTTTACAAAAGTCGAAGCCGGAAATTGGATAAATGACGTTATGGCATTCTGAAAATTTCAAATATAAGCAATTTTTCAATTGGCAGCAAGGCTGTGCAAAGGCCGGCCGCGGCTTCAGAAAAAATATTTGAAGAAGCCGCGGCTAGCCGAGGCCGGCCGTGTGGCTTTTCACGGCCTGTTAAAATAATTGTTTCATGAAAAACGTAGATTTTTTTTTGAAAAATAGGACAAAAAAAAATAAATTCTTCAAAAACTAAATGAATTTTTATTCACGCGTTTTTATAAGAATAGCCGCGGCCAGCCGTTATTTTACACAGCCTTGATTGGCAGCATTAAAAATCTTCCTATTATATAAAACGCTACACGCGTCTGTCTGTCCTGTTGTCAGGCTGTCCGCTTTTGAAAAAATTGAAAAATAAATATAGATTTACGTGACCCTTGAAAAAAATGAAGAGCGGAGAGACGAATCAGTAAAAAAACAAAGTTAAATTGCTCCGAAGGCGCACCAGCCTGCTGGTTAATGATAAAAACCTATAACCTTCATTAAACAGATAAAATCTCATTTTCATTCTTCGAATTGTTTTTCAGTTTTTGATTTATCTCATTTCGTGTAAGAGGTATCGAAAAGTGGTTAACTGGCAAAATGTTGCTGATAATATGATAAACATTTTATCAACTGACCACGTTTTGATATCTTTCAGAACAACCGAGATAAATGGGTTATAAGTTAGTTCAATTAGGGTTTCTAAATCTTAATAGCATTTTTTGGTTTTTTTCAACTTTTCCCATTTCAAAAATTTAAATAAATATTCAATGTTGCAATTATTTAAAAAATATAGATTTTTCATGTCAATTTTAATTTGGTGAATATATTGTCAATTTAAAAAAAAAACATTAATTTTCGCAAAAATAGGAAATCGGAATTTGGAAATAAATAGGAAAAACAACATTATGATAACCTGAAAATATGAAATTTTAAGCCAGTTGGCAGTATTTCAAATTTTTCACAAATACTATTATGAGCTTACTAGGGAAGGTTGTAACTGGGGTATGGGAATTCGATAAGAGACCTATATCATTCGAAAGCTGAGAATGAGACATTTTCAAATCTATATTCAGATTTTGCTGCGGGCTCACCAGTTTCGAGAAAAAAAAAGGTTTGAAATTTGGCTCAAATTTGAGTCCGCCGAGCGCCTCATCTTCCCTCTTTCTTATACGCATTGGGAGAAGGGAGGAAACCAGCGAAGTGTGGTGTAGTGGCGAGGAGGGAAGGGCAATATCTGACAAGCTATAGGTTCGACCCCTCCTCCCCCCAATAGTTTTTTGTGTTTTTTTCTGATCCCTCTGGAAGTCTGAAAATGTTGTATAAGTTTTTTAAATTTTTTTGAAGATTTTTTTTGCCCGCAGCAAAATCTAAATATAGATTTGAAAATATCTCATTCTCAGCTTTCGAATGATATAGGTCTCTTATCGAATCCCCATACCCCAGTTACAACCTTCCCTAGTTAGTGAATCAGACAAAAAAGTTCAATTTTCCGAAAAAAAAGTCTTATGTTTTGAATTTTCAAATTTTGATTTATCTTGCTTCCTGTTTAAAAAATCAAAAAGTTGTCAACTGATGAAATGTTTATCATAAAATGAGTAATATGTTATCAGTTGACGGTTTTTTGATATCCCTCACAGTAACTGAGGAAAATTGAATCAAACTTTGGTCTCCTTTTTTATGGTATCTAAAAGCTTCCAGACCGATTTTCCCAATCTTTCCATTCTGTTAATTATTTTTTGCTTTATTAATGTCCTCTCAATTACAATATTAAAAATTTATCAGTTTCCAGTGTTTTAAACTCGATGAAACTGTGAAATTTTTCTAAAAGAAAGTTGTTTTGTTCCAAATTACAAACTTCTGAACCGCCTTTTTTTGCACTTGGTATTTTTAGAAATCTCCATGGACCCTAAAAATTTGCAAAAAAAAGTTTGGCACATGTTTTTTCCCCATTTTTTTCACAAATCCCTAACTATGCTATTTTTACTTCAATTCCTTTTCACCCCAATTTTCGCGGAATACTCAATGATTGAAGTTTATGGGAAACCACAAACTTTCAAATCATTTAACACAGAATCTAGTTTTTCCTGGATAAAATGCATCAAATTTTGTTGGGAGACTCCAGAATGTGTGGTAATTAGCTAGGGTAATTAAGCGGTTATTAAGTAATAGCTTTCAGTTGGCCTATAATGTAAAAGCAGATAATTGTCAGTGGTTTACTCATTTGAATATCAGCACTGTTAAGCAGACATTGAAAACTAATGGATATGTGGTGGCGTTTAAGGTGAGGCTTGGAAGTTTGGGTTTTATGTCGGTTACTGTAGGAGATATCTAAAAGTCATCAACTAACAAAATATTTTTGATATCTTGATAAACATTTTATCAGTTTACCACTTTTTGGTATCTTTTGAATATAGCGAGATAAATTGGGTAAAAGTTTTAATTTCTAAAAAGTGAATACCCGTCGACCGTTTATCGGAGTGTTTCTGAAATTTGCATTTATTTCTGTAATACTTGAAACATTAAAACTATTCAAATTTTTAAAATAAATAATCGAAAAAATAACAGACTATCCACAATCACTTTATTTTCAACCGTTATAGCAGGGCCCATCAGCTTTAACGTAATTTATGTCGGTTACTGAAAGAGATATCAAAAAGTATTCAACTAACAAAATTTTTTTGATAATTTGATAAATATTTTGTCAGTTGACCACTTTTTGACATCTGTCACAGGAAATGAGATCAATTGGATTTGAGTTTCAGGATCAGTCAAAACAGAGAGAAATTTTTGAATTGAAACATTTTTTTAACATCAAAAATTTATCAAATTTTAGTGACGGACATTTTTTAATTACTTTTTTTCAAACATTTTCAGAAAACCCCTAAAAATCAATTTTTCCCTTTAAAAGTATTTCTGAAAATACATATTTTTCACTGTTTCATGAAACTTGTAATACTATATCGATTTTTATGATTTTACCAGCAAGCTGGTGCGCCTTCGGTGTGATTCAATCTAATTTTTACTGGTTCGTCGTTTCGCTTCTCACTTTTTCATAAAAGTTCACGTGCCTATACGTATTTTTCAAGCTTTTCAAAACCGGACATCGTGACATGAGGACCAACAGACGTTTCTAGCGTTTTATATATAAGGAAGATTATGTATAGGGTAAACGTTGAAAACTCACATGAAACTATTTCATTTGCAACATCTGATAAGCAATTATGCATCGACAGCAAAATTTAATATGTTTTTAATTCTGAAAGTTCCAAACTATAACAAATATTGGAATATTTCTTAAAGAAGACGCGTTTTTAGAAAATTCTTGCTATTACGGATTGAATAGTTGAAAAGGCTCCCAAAATATATTTCTGGATTTTCCGAAACATTGTAATTTTTCAATTTTAGAAAAAATTAAAGTTCTTCTAGTTTCCTGGAAAATGGCAACTTTTTTCTGTTTCATGAAGTTTATGATTCTATGTCGTTGTTAATAATTCTTTAATGCTTTTTGTTTTCACTATCCTATTATTGAATTTTTTCCGAAATCAGAAAAATCAAGTTTTCCTTTTTCTGTTATAAATCCAAAGATTTCGAAATTTTTTGGGAATTTTTATTTTTAGACAAGCCCAATACATGTTTTACTTATCGAACGTTTTCTGATAATTGTTTTTTTAAACATTTAACATAGAAAAATACCGTAATTGGAAGGGTCCATCAATTTTGGCATAATTTATCTCGGCTTCTATGAGTAATACCCAAATGTGGTCAACAGATAGAATATTTCTGATATTATGATTAACATTTTATCAGTTGACAACTTTTTGATATATGTTACAGGAAATAAGATAAATTGCACTAACGTTAAAGAACCAGTTGTGACGTTCTCCAAATTAAAGCAACCTTCTCCAAGTTACTTGATTTTCGTAACGGAATTTGTTTAATTAGTTTTTTCAAACTTTTTTAGAAAACCCCTAAAATCAGCTTTTTTCCTTCAAAATCATAGTTGTAAAATTCCGGGCCGGGCCCGGCCCGGAAGGCCCGGTATCAAAAATCCTGTATTTTTAAGCCAAATTTTGAGCCCTTTATATAATTTTTTTCCAATTTTTTTCGGTTTTTTGAATCTGTTTGATCAAAAAATATCGAAAAAACTCGAAAAATAAATTTGATCGAAAAAATCACATAAGGGTCCCCCTTATGTGTTTTTTGAAATTTTCAAAACTTGTGAAATGACAGGCCCGGCCCGGCTCGTTACAAGGATGTTCAAAAGTATTTCTGAAAATACAAATTTTGTTTGTAGAACTATGCAGACAATGATAATTTTATTAAGTCCCGTTGACCAACAGCTTTAAAGGTGGGGGGAACAGGAGATTTTTCGTAGGATTTTTGTAGCCAGGATATGCACTCTACCGTCACGGTGAACAACGCTTAAAGGTGGGGGGACATGAAAAAAATAATGTTCTCGAAATTCCGTTCAAAGATGCCCCTCGAGGAGTTGAACTTGTGAGGGCGATGATTGAGGGTGCGGCGCCGCTACCGACTGAGCCACGCGGGCAAAGAGAAAGCGCACGCCCGTTTGCATAC
>NC_013487.2:1325463-1327745 GCF_000004555.2 Caenorhabditis briggsae | reverse complement strand
TTAAGCGTTGTACACCGTGACGGTAGAATGCATACTCTAGCTACAAAAAAACTACGAAAAATCTCCTGTCCCCCCACCTTTAATGTCACTCTGCGTACAGCTGTCGTCCTCGCCTTTATGTATGCAAACGGGCGTGAGCTTTCTCTTTGCCCGCGTGGCTCAGTCGGTAGCGGCGCCGCACCCTAAATCCTTACCCCCGCAAGTTCAACTCCTCGAGGGGCATTCTTGAAAGGAATTTCGAGAAAAATTTTTTTTTCATGTCTCCCCACCTTTAAGATTTTTGGAACATTTCTCGAAAAAAGCTGTTTTAGAAAGATATTCTGAATTCGTTTTATTAAAAAATCCGTAAAAATTGCATACGATAGTTTGCGAAACATTTTGTCCGTTGACCACTTTTTGATTTCTGTCCCAAAAAACTGAATAAAGTTCTCTCGAAATTGAAACATTTTTAAACTTCAAAAATTATTAGATTTCTGTAACAGAAATTTTTAATTCTTCTCAGAAATTTTTAATTCTTCACTTCGTATCAAGAAGAATTCGTTTTCTCTGGTCCCCCGCTAGAACTCCTACCTAAAATTTAGAAAAAACCCACAAAACATACTAATGATACAGATTTATTTGAATCGCTTTAGGTGTGTTGAAAGAGCAAGTGGTGTCACTGATTTGAATCAGAAGCAGAAATGATACAAGCTTGAATGGACACTTAGAAACGGGGTAAATAAAAAAGGAATAATCAATTGAATAATTAAATTATTAATTATTAAATTTCCCTCTCCAAACGGGGTGGACCTTCGTCTTCTGAATTCTCCTCCTCTAGTAACTCTCCCACTTTGAATCCTTGGGCCGAAGATACTGTCCTGAAGATACCGGAGTAGGCCTTCGTTCGATCTCTAACGACCTCTTGCTTTGATTTCTTCAATTGAGAGTCCTCTAAACTCCCGTTCGTTCGCTGATCCTCTTCTTAAAGCGTGATGGGTTGCCGTCACGCCTGCTTCCCCCAATCGTTTTCTTGTGATCGTAGAAATCGCGTTTGGCTTGAGTTGTGTCCCGTTTTGGAGATTCGGAAATAAATATTCCGAAGAATATTTACCCGTAGAACATCGTACTTTCCAGCGGTTCAATAAGCAATCGAGATCTTCTCCTTCTGGGCAAGCTACAAAAGTGTTTCTTCCCAGTCCATGTTGATCGTTTTTCGCTTTTTTGATTGTGATCTTCAACAGACCGCCGTTCCTTTCGACATCTTCCCATTTCAACTCCGCGGCTTCTCCTGCTCTGAGCAGAGCAAAGAAGGAAAGAGCAATCACGAGAACGTCCCTTTCCGATTTCGGATTGTTGGAGGGCCCTTCGAATAGCTTCTTTATGACTGAGAGATCCACCATTTTTGGCTTTTGTCTCAAAGCAACTTCTTCTCTTTTCTTCGACTTCATCAAATCCCCCGAGAGCTGTCTTTCCATTGGAGAAAAGCTTCCCCCGGTCAGTACGTTACGCTGCCGAAATCTTCGCCAGAGCTCCACTCCCCGCGGATTGTGATTTGTGTGCCAGGTACAAAACCGTCGATTTCTCGTCAGCTGGAAGATTGGCCTCACACAGCCAACGTGCTCTCTCTGCATTTGCTCTTTCGTAAGCCATGATGGTACTAGTGGCTTTAGCATTCTTTACTGCATCTTGCACACGTAGAATGACAGATAGACAGTCGGCCGCCCCTTCTGCGCGCTAATCGCGGTGAGACCCTCGGCTCCTAGAAATGGTCTGCGCCTTTAACAAAAGGCGCGAAAAGGAAAATTAAAAATGTTCAAATACTCAATTAAACGGAAAAGCTTGTTCCAGAAAAAACAAATAGTTACATTTTCTTTCGAAAACTTTCATAACCTCAATAAAAACTAATTGGTTTTCTTCGAAACCTATCTCTAAAAATAAATGTTTCAGTTTCATGAAGTTTAGAATACTATGTAGATATCGATAATTTTATTGTAAGTGATAAATAAGCAATTTTGTATTAAAATCAAGGTTTTTTGGGATATTTCTCGAAAAAAATGTTTTCTGGAAATGTATTCTGAATCATTTTTGAAAAATCTCCTTATTAATAAATTCGCAAACATTTTCGGAATACTTGAAACATTAACATTTTTGCTTTCAGACTAGAAAATTGAAAAAAATAAAATTTTATTAATAAAACCAGCCTGTTTGATTTTATTAATAAAACCAGCCTCTGGCGCTTCAAACAGTTGGCTGGTGCGCCTTCGGCGCGATTTAATCTATATACCGTAAAACCTCTAATAGAA
>NC_013487.2:1321781-1324998 GCF_000004555.2 Caenorhabditis briggsae | reverse complement strand
CTTTCAACACACCTAAAGCGATTCAAATAAATCTGTATCATTAGTATGTTTTGTGGGTTTTTTCTAAAATTTAAGGTAGGAGTTCTAGCGGGGCACCAGAGAAAACGAATTCTTCTTGATACGAAGTGAAGAATTAAAAATTTCTGAGAAGAATTAAAAATTTCTGTTACAGAAATCTAATAATTTTTGAAGTTTAAAAATGTTTCAATTTCGAGAGAACTTTATTCAGTTTTTTCGGACAGAAATCAAAAAGTGGTCAACGCTCATAATGTTTCGCAAAATATCGTAGATATATAGGCTCAAAGTGGACGATCCGGGTGTCGTTCTATTAGAGGTTTTACGGTAATTCACTATTCGTCGCTTCGCTCCTCTGTCTTACTCAAAGGGTCACGTCAACTTATATTTTATTTCAATTTTTTCAACGTGAGCGGACAAACAGAGTAACAGAGAAAGAGACGCAACTTAATTTATTTATTACAAGAACGACTACGAAACAAGTAGAATAAGTTCTGAAGCTTTTAACAGATTGTGAATGATTCAAAATCAAGAATTAAACGCTTCAAAAATATTGAAGATTCTTTACGTTTTTGCAACAGAATTTTTCAAAAATTTCCAGATTAACACAACTTCAACAACATGTCTCTCGGGAACCAATCCACCCACATTCAACAATAAATCCATTACCAGCTCAGCTACACTTAAAGCCAAAAATTTTAACGGACCGATCCGTTATAATTATACTATATCGTTTGGAAATTCTTTATGGACCTTCAGTTTTACAAATAAGTCTATTGGATCTGAAAATACACAAAATTCCAGACAAGATGTATAAAGAACCAATTGTCTAGGACCATTTTGAGCCGAGTTATGATCACTTAAAGTTAGAAGAGACGCAGAGAAGCGAGAGTGCTCTCGCTCCCCTGCGTCTCTCACACCAAAAACTTCATAACATCATAACTCGGTCCAAAATAGTCGTAGCAACTTGGTTCTTTTTGTGCTCTGATTAGAATTTTGTCTATTTTCAGAATACATAAAATTTCAGGCAAGACCGCGTGTTCAGGTTACCACCATTATAGACAACGAGGTGACGGCTATTGCGTGATGTTGATGGGATCTCATTTTCCAAATACTGCTAACGACGCTATCAAAAATTGTACAAAACTGTACAAAGATTCATTGGGTGGAGTCGCCAGTGATGCCGAGATGACAGCTATCAGAACAATGTTATTGGAATACAGAAACTCTTTTAAGTCTAATGATTTTGTGGTGACGGTGGATGGGAAAAGAACCGACACGTGTCTGAAGACACCGAAAACAAAGACCTGTATGAGTGTGAAGGTGAGAAGGTCCGAAAATTCTGAAAATAAACGAAATTCTAGATTAGACGCAAAAGGAATCAAGTTTCTAGGTCTACTTTGAACCGAGTTATAGGCAATTGTAGTGAGAGACGCAGAGAAGCGAGAGTGTCTGCGTCTCTCACCTGCAGGTTAAAAACGCCGTAACTAGGCTCAAAATAGCGCTAGAAACTTGGTTCTTTTTGTACTCTGACCAGAATCTTGTCTATTTTCAGAAAATACAACTAAAATTGTAGGGCTTCACATTCACCGATCCAACAATGACAACATTGGATGGATACACATGGAAAACCAATTCCGGTGCACAATCAACACCAGATTCCAATTGTATTGTTCTGGTTGTGAATGGGACAAACGAAATTGTAGCGGATATTGATAGGTAAACAATACGGTAGAGCGCATATGCAAACCTATTTTTCCAGCTGTGACACGAAAACCAGTCTTCAGCCAATTTCATATCTTTGTGGGACGCCTGCATGGACATGGGAGGAGCCTTGAAATGTTAAAAAATACAGTTTCAAGTTTTTCATAAAGGAATTGATTAATAAACTGATTTGATTGTGTACCTAAAAACTCTCAGAAACTGGTAAAAATGAAATTCTCAAATTATTAAATTATTGTATTGATTATGAACTTTAATCAATGTTGCCTCATTTCCTGTGAAAGATATCAAAAAGTGGTCAACTGATAAAATGTTTATCGTAATATCAGTTACATTTTATCAGTGGACAACTTTCTGATACCTCTTACAGTAACGGAGAAAAATAGTCTTAAAGTTGGTGGTCCTTCTTGGCAATTTGGCTCAAATTGAAAGTGGGGTCAAACATCTTATTTTTCAAAGAGATCAAAAATCTGAATATTTCTCTTTAAAAACTACTATTAGCCACAATAATATAACCCACATCATCTAATAGAGGACTAAAACTCAAAAATTGTCAAATTAGGGGTTTTTTAGAAAATTCCAAAACTTGTGAGACTACGAAAAAGTTGTAGTCTGTGAAGATTGGGATCACTTTTTTACTTTTACTATTCCGAAAAAAATTTTGCTGTTTCGAATATGTTAAATTAGGCAAGAGAAGTTTTAGCGTTAATTATGTGATTAAAGTTAATGTGATTAATTATTTTTTATTAAATTATCACTGAAAATCCTTAAATCTATTGTTTCTCGCATTCCATGTTCTATTTTATTGATATATTTTTAGCACCAAAGATCTGGATTATTTTTGTGTTACGCAGTATTAAATCTGATATTTTTTTTTCATTCCAAGAGACAAAAGAGAGAAAACTATACATTTTATTTTTTAGAAAATTTTCCCTGTTTCAAATTTTCTGAGAACTTTAAATATATAAGATCAACAAATTCATTTTATTTTTATTCCTTGCCCATGATTTATTACTCAATTATCGCCAAAGAACCAGATCAAATAACTAAAAACGCCTGAAAAATAAATAGGTGTCAGGTGTAACAAATTTATTAGTCTGCACATTTTATGGGAATTTGTTTTTTGAGGAACTAGAATTTTGCGATTTTAGAAAACCAGAAATTCGCACCATTCTCTGAATAACTTATAATGACATTTATGAACTTTTTGGAACTGAAAAAATCTTTGAAACTCAAAATTCGAATCGCAATTTTTTTTTGAATAGAGCGAGGTTTAAGGCTTCCATTCGGCCGGGAAATTTAGCCGACCGACCGACAACCGAGCTTACCGATAGGACGGCACCTGACCAATCGGTCGGCGCGCAGACTTTTCGTGCATTTGTGCGTCAACGTGTTTGCATACGCAGCACTGTTTTTTCCGACAAAACTACTCACTAAATCCCTCGTTTGTCGTAAAATACAATGGTGCGCATGCAAATAA
>NC_013487.2:1302892-1321771 GCF_000004555.2 Caenorhabditis briggsae | reverse complement strand
TCCGCGGGGAGTGGAGCTCTGGCGAAGATTTCGGCAGCGTAACGTACTGACCGGGGGAAGCTTTTCTCCAATGGAAAGACAGCTCTCGGGGGATTTGATGAAGTCGAAGAAAAGAGAAGAAGTTGCTTTGAGACAAAAGCCAAAAATGGTGGATCTCTCAGTCATAAAGAAGCTATTCGAAGGGCCCTCCAACAATCCGAAATCGGAAAGGGACGTTCTCGCGATTGCTCTTTCCTTCTTTGNCCGACCGGTCAGCTCGGACGGCTGTCGGTCGCCTGGGTCGGGGGTCAGTCGGCGATTTTCGACCGACCTTTTGATTTTTGAGATTTTGAGGGCTTCATTGATTTTCAATTGATTCTACAAGATATTTTAGATTTTCCGTTTTTTTTTAAATTAAAATTTCAAAATTCTGACTTCCCAATGTGCAGAGTTTCCTCACATTTTTCTTGAATTTAGAATTTTTTTATTTTTTTTTAAAATTCCAGAATTTTCAGATTTTTGGAGTATATTTCAAAACAATACCAATCTTTTTGAATCAAATGATTTTCATAAACAGAAATATTGAAAGTGTAATTTTTCAAATTCACCTGCTTTGATAATTAGAACTTTTTGTTCCTGGGAGGCTGAAATTTTTGTCCTTTAAGATAATTTTTTCTGAAAATTGAGGGGCTTTTTTGGTTTTTTAGGTTATAATTGAATTTTTTTTTGAATTTCTTTGAACAATATTGAAAAAAAAGGATGAAAGTGCTATAAATTTTTTTCCGTTTCCTGAGTCTCGATATTTTTCTTTTAATTTTATTTCTAATCTTGTAACTCTATATATTTTCAAAAAATGCTCTACACTAATCAAACTGCCGAGGAGCTTGATTCCCTTTATCGATGTACAACTGATGGAATTTTTAATGCTCAAAATTCGATTTTTATGAAAATTAATTTTGTTTTCTCATTTTCTTTATCTTTCTGACATTTTTTGTCAGTTTTTGGGCATTTCGAGTGCTGAAATTTCATAATATTTATTCGTCTGGAACCCAATTTTTGTTAGTTGTGGTTTTGTTGAATTCCAATTTCAATCAATTGGTTTTTCTCGAAATTCGGGTGAGTTGACTTTTTTTTCGAGAATTAAAAAATTAGAAAAATGTTTCAAAATTTTATTAAAGAAGCTGAGATAAATTGAATTTTGATTGGAAAAATTACCCCGGCTGTGAAATTATGTTATTTTTGAGAATTAAAAAAAATTTCAAATTTTCTTTTCAAACAATTAAAATTCTCAAAATTTAAAATGAGTTTTTTTTTTTTCCTAAATTTTTATATTTGGTAAAAAAAAACTTTTAATGGCACATACCGTAAACACTTTAATAGAACGCCACCCTTGATTTTCAACTTTGAGCCCATTTATCTCGGTTCCTGTCAAAGATGCGAAAAAGATAGCAACTGATCATTTTTATCATAATATCAGAAGTGTTTTGTCAGTTGACTACTTTTTGATATCTTTGACAGGAACCGAGATATATAGGCTCAAAGTGGAAGGTTGTGGGTGGCGTTCTATTAGAGTGTTTACGGTAATTTATAACTTAACTAATGGTATCTTTAAAAAATCTAGACCTTATAGTCAAGCAAATTTTTCCAAAAAAAAGTCCTTATTTCCGAAATTTTCTGTTTTTTTTTGTTAAATTTTGTAATTTTTTTCGGAACTTTATTAAAAATTACTGTATTTATCATGGTCTGAATTTGACTAATTTTACATAGCCAATATTAATGTGTAAAATGATTATAATTTGTAATTTTCATATTTTTTTGGTATTTGGAAAAATCCTAAAATCTCTCTTCTGGAAAAATTTTTTACATGTTGCAACATCCTAACTTTTATAGTTTCCCAAAATTAATAGCAATTTGAAAGTAATAATGTTTTCACTTTTCAAATGTTTAAAAGAATTCCAGATCCGTCATCTCATCCAAATCTGGACCTATTATTCTGACCCATGCAAAATCGAATTCCATAATTCTGAATGTTACTATGACAATAATTTTTACATGTTTACCAATTATTTGGCCACCTGGCTGGTTTGTGCATTGACTTTTGATCGGTAAGAAATATCTGTTTTTGAAGGAAAATCTAATTTTTCAGGTTTCTGGCGTTTTATGCGAAAAATTTATATGAGAATTCAAAGATAATTTCTGTGATTTTGGTGGTTGTGGCGGTGAGTTAACTTTGAGCTTGATTATCTCGGTTGCCGTGAAAGGTATCAAAATTTTGTTAATTGATAAAATGTAGGAAATTTTGTGATTAACATTTTATCAGTTAAAAATTTTTTGATATCTCTTATAGAAGCTGTGATAATTGAGTTCAAAGCAAGATAGTGCTATGATAACCCGTAGCCGGCCGTATTTTTGCTTGGATAACTTTATAAGTCTTTTAATTAGACAATTATCTTTTTTTCAGATTATCCTCACTTTAATTGTTCACCTAATTATCTATTCTAATGTTCCATTAGCTGGATATGTGCCTTCTTGTCAATATCCTCCGCAATTATCACTAAACTCTTTTCAACTGGCCACAAATATAAAAATTCTATGTTCAATTCTTATGTGTTTGGTGATCATGTTCCATTTGTATTTCATAATCAGACAGGATAAAAGGTACGGTTTTTTTTTTTGGAAACTTGGATTTTTTGAGTATTATGCGCCCTTAATATACGCCATTGGAGATCAGTGTTAGCATAAATAAACATAAATATTCAAAAAGTTCAAAATCTTGATTTTTTGGACTGTGAAATTGGAAGGTATATATTTTAGTATATGTGGGAGGTATCAAAAAGTAGTCAACTGATAAAATGTTCATCATAATATCTTTAACATTTTGTTAGTTGACCACTTTTTGATATCTATCACAGGAACCAAGAAAAATGAAGTCAAAGGTGTAGTCTACAATCTCAGCTGGGAGCGGCGTGGGACCTGGGCATACGAGTCCGATGCCTTCAGAACTAACTGTAACCATAACTTAAACCCTGACAAGATGATTTTTTTTTTGAAAAAAATCAAAGTTTGTCTGTTTCATTATCTCATTAATTTTGAAAAGATATCAGTTTTTTTCAGTGTGGTTATTAATTCACGATCAAAAGTTTTTTTTTTCCAGAATCCGTCATACTGTGTATGACACTTCTACCAGATACTCATCATTCGAGAACGTGTTAACCACAAAATCAGTCTTGACAATTGCGGTGACCCAGTTATTTTTCTCGTGTCTGTCTTCTATTGCAGGTTGGTTTTTGAAAATTTGAAAGCCGAAAAAAGTTTTAATTGGAAGTTTAAATTGGACAGCTGGCCGCGGCACAGCCTAGGTTATTCCAAATGGTTTTTTTTCTGTTTCAGTGTAAGCTTAAAAGGATGATAGGGTCATAATTAGACAACAAACACCCAAAAATTACTTTCATCATGGAATAAATTTTTTAAAAACTTGAAATTTCAAAACTGATGTGGAACATTAATTGTTGTAAATTTATTGATTTTCGTCTACAGTACTCGTCAATAAGCTACACAAAAAGTTGTTCTAGTTGACTTTCAGCCATTTTGTCAATTTTCAGAAATCTAGAACTCGGTTGTCAATTTTCCGATCACTTTGAAAATTTTTGAGTGTGTAAAACAGACCTGGATTGAAAACTTTGACTTTATAGAGTTTTTTTCCAGGTTTTTGAAAACATCTATTTTTCTCACTTTATCCGTGCAGAAACGGGCCAAGAAGTGGTGTCTTTCAGAAATCGGCAAATAGCTGAAAAACTAGGGATTTTCAAAAAATTCTGTAAATGCAGAGTTTTCAATCTAGGTCGGACAAAATCGAAAATTTGAATGGCAAGCTCCAGACTCAAAAAATGACCGAAATGACTGAAAATTAACTGAAAACAAAGTTTTTCGATATATCATGGACCGGTACTGTATTTCTATGTTCTCTTTTTATGAAAAATTTGGTATTGAGAATCACATCGATCACCGATTTTTCCCAATATGAAACTTCAAAATTAAATGAAGCAGTAAACATTTTGAAATTTTCAAAAAAGTTCAACGCATTTGAGAATTACAAAAACCAATTGAAGAAAAAATAGTTAAATTTCCGTTTCAAGTTTCTCATTTTTAGAGTTTTTCATTTTTCTTGCAATAGTCTTCATATGAACATTTTCAGTCACAATAGTTCGCCACTTTGAAAAGGGAATGACCGAATACACATATCACATTTTGACCCAATATGTTGCAGTAAGTTTGTTTTACATTCCCCAATTTATCTAGCTTCCTGTAAGAGATAACAGGAAGTGATTAACTAACATAATGTTTATCAAGTTATCAACAATATTTTATCAGTTTATCACTTTTTGATAGCCGTCACAGGAAGCGAGATGATTTATCAACAGCTGAGTTACGCGTCGCTCTGCCTACTACAGTCTACTTTGACCCAATTTATCTAGCTTTCTGTAAGAGATATCAAAAAGTGACAAACCGGCAAAATGTTTATCGTTTTATCAGTAACATTTTATTAGTTTATCACTTTTTGATAGCTATCACAGGAAGCCAGAAAAATTGAGTTAAAGTTATCGCCCCAAACTTTTTCCAGGGTCTTCTCTATGGCAACCTCTCGATTCCAATTCTAATCTACCTCAAAACCACTCAATGCATACGTTATCGACGTCAAAAAATTACAAAAATGACATTGGAACCAGATCTAATGGAAAGTCGAATGATATCATTGAAGGCTATGTGGGAGAAATAAACTTTATTTATTTATTCAAAAAAAAAAGTATCTTATCAAAAAACACTAACATCATGAACACCATTATTCGTCACTGTTTGGGTCACACTTTCAATTGCATTCATTTTGGATTTCAAGTTTTTTGAAACTCCGAAACATAAATTGCCATCTGGCGGCAGGAATAATATATAGCTGATTGGAGAGATTACGGTGGATATAGTGTACAGGAGGATTGGAAGAAACTGTACTTGGATTGGGTCCAGGATGTAGTAATGCATTGAGAAGAATATAAAAGTTCCAGAAGAAATAAAGATTGGAATAAGGGATTGGAGATGGATGGTCTGGAAAAATATACCTTGATCTTTGAGCTTAAATATCTGGGTTGCTATAAAAGGCTTCAAAAATTTGTTAACAAATAAAATGTAGCTGATAATGTGATGAACGTTTTACCAGTTGACTAAGTTTTGATATTTCTGACAGAAGTTAAGATGATTGAGCTCAAAGCAAGGTTGTTCCACGGCCAGTTTAGGCTGGCTATTAAATTTTAACTCACCTTTAAAAGTCTGGAATTGTAGATAAACGACCTTTTGGATAATCTCGCCAAGTTCCTTCTCAAAAAACCCATCAAACTAGATCTCACCACAAAATAAAACCCCAAAACCAACAGTCCACTAACTCCCAAAGATGCCAACACCACTTCACTGGATACTTGAATAACCCATCCGGCTAAAACTAGATCGCCAGGCTTTGAAAATATCTTTGGCGCCGTAAAACTCGTATTCTCAGTGAACAAATTGATCCAGATGATGTTATGAATAAGTAGAGGAAGAGAAATTGTTACTACAGAAAATCCAACGATTTTAGGTGTTGGACTTTTTCGATATAGGATGCAGTGTCGGAAAAGATAAGAGGCAACCATCCAGATTAAATTGAATTGGTGGAAACTGTTAAGGAAAATATGCCCCGTGAAGCAGGAGAAGTGGGAAAAGCACAGACCTGTGAATATGATGATAACCGAGTCGCCGGTGCTTAGGATTCTGAAAATTAGGATATCACAAAAAGCAAAAAAGAAAACAAAAGGGAATGCCTGCTGCTGGAATCGAACCAGCGTCGCCACGGCCACAACGTGGAGTACTAACCACTATACTAAGCAGGCCGAAAGTGTAGGTCACAATTTGCGCTTATCAAGGGGAGCACCGCGCCTCACTCTTTCTCCCCCTCCCTTGTGTACGCCCTCTACCTCCCTCCTTTCTGGTGGTCTCGTGGTGTAGTGGTTATCACATCTGTCTAACACACAGAAGGTCGGTGGTTCGAGCCCGCCCGAGATCAGTTTACATTTTGCTTTAGTTTTAAAGTTATAAAGGGTTTAGTTTTATATTTTGATCGCCCTAGAGTGGATTACTTTACTTTCTGAACACTCTTTCCAAAATTACCCAAAAATCACTTTTTTGTTCTGAATCCCCCTACCTTTCCAAAAGAAGTCCAGCAACTGCTGCTATCAAAATATCCACAACGGCTTTTACAATAATAACCGCAGAACAACATGCACTGTTGCTAGACAACTTGAAAAACACCATAAATATCAGAATAACATTTAAAACAACTCCGAAAATTGAGAAAATAGTTTGAATTAAGAAGAAATGCATTTATCAAGGGGAATAGAAATTTATAGAAATGGTCTGTTATTTATCTGAGAATGGGGGAAATGCCATACTTGTTTTGAACTGTGTAACGGAAATTAGATGGAGGTGTGTAGCAAGAAAAAGGGGTTTCTTGTGAGAACAAGAACATTGGTTTTTTGGGTACTTGAACTAGGGTTCACGATTTTTTGGAGAAAAAATGCTGAAAACCAGTTTCCCACTCTAGCGAAGTCAGAAATACAAAACAAACTCATAGAACACCTCAAAACAAAAGCAAAAAGAATCTGATCTCGGGCGGGCTCGAACCACCGACCTTCTGTGTGTTAGACAGATGTGATAACCACTACACCACGAGACCACCGGAAGGGAGAGGGTGAGAGAGCGTATAGGAAGCCGAGGAAGACGGGAGAGCGGCGCCACCGGTCGGTCGCCACTTTATAAACGCCACTGATGACCTACACTTTCGGCCTGCTTATTATAGTGGTTAGTACTCCACAGGTAGAGGGGGACTGCCGAAAAACGGGCCGTCAATAATGATAGCGCTTTCTTGACAGTTCATCATTAAACAGGTAATAAACAATAGAAATTCTTTATTAAACTAATAGTTTCTGTGGATTGTGTATTGTATTGAAAAAATAACTCTGATTTTTTCAAAGTTGAATTTTTATGATTAGAATGAGAGAAAACACATAAGAAATTACAAATTCTATAGGGAACAGAACTTCGATTTTCTATTTGTGTTTTCGCAAAATTCCAACTTTATAAAAATTCAAATTTTAAAATGCGAAGATTTTTTTCTGGTTCCTTTCGTTCTTTTTTCCTTCTTCGTTTCTCGTTTTCAATTCCTTTCGGTTCTCAGCATTTCTCTCATTGAACAGTATTTTCCGCTTTTATATGACTGCCTTTGAGAATAAGTAAAATTGATGAGTTCGTAGTATGAATTGAGCACCCAAAAAAACTGGCATATAAAAAATTTTTACATGTTTAAGGCTCAGCCACATTTTTAGCAGAGACTTCAAAAGTTCGACATATCGCATATTGATATGATATTTTTAAAGCCGATCGGAAGCAGAAAAAGCAACAGATTTTCGTATAATTTTTCATGCACGAACCTTGCAAAGCTGTTACTTTCCATAGCACTTGCAAAACATCACACTTGCGAAGTGTCGGCGAGGCGAATTTTCGCAACAGAATGAGAAAGTTAAGAGATTTCGATAGTTTTTGCTTCGGAGCATATGAAAACTCACCAACTCACCACATAAAAACCTCTGCAACGTTAAATTTGTTACTTTCCGAAGCAAAAACTTGCGAAACCTTAGAAACTTATGGCGAAACGAGTTTTGACCGATTTTTTCGCATTTTCAACTAAAACGCGAGGAAGAAAGTGCACGAATGTTTTTGATGCTTTTCTAATGCCAGTATTTAGATAATTTGAGCGAAAAATACTGAATTTCAATGAGAAAACACTTCGAAAAACGAAAAAAACTGTGAAAATTAGACGAGAAATTCGTTGAGTCTTGTGTCGCTAAACAAGGCGCAGGCGGGATTTTGGAGTGTCGTTGCGAACCGAAATTCCAAACCTCGTCAGCTAAAACGGCAATTAAAAACGAATGGTCGAGATTTTTGAAGAAAAAGAAACAAAAGGAGAACAGCATTTTCAGACAAAAATTGTACAAAGTTTTCAGAAAAAAATTTCGTCGGAACTCTTCAGAAAATGGGAAAATATGACCGGAAACACGAGCCTTAAACGGAGGATTATTATCACGAAATGACAACTCCAGTTACGATATTTTAACAGAAAATGCGAAAACATGCTTTTAGATGCTTTTAGATAGAAACATTCAGAAATTCATTTTACAGCTTTTTTTTCCAGCCGCCATCCACCAGTCAGCGCCTCTTCGATTGTCATTTAGCAGTCGTTTAACAACCTATTTTTTGAGGTGGTCCTATTTTAGGAAAATAAGATTCTGTCATTTCCTATAATCTAGTGGGGGTATGAGAAATTGTTTTCTGAATGATTTTCAATGAAAACCTTCAAGTCTGTTTTTTTTTTTTCCAAGGGGTTCCGACTGTCCGTCGACGGACCGTCGACGGCCCATCAGTTTTCCTTCGGCTGCCAACTAGCAGTCATTTGCCAGTTTGCGCCTCTTCAGCTGACATTTAGCAGTTTTTCAGCAGTCCCCCTCTACCTGTGTCCACGTTGTGGCCGTGGCGACGCTGGTTCGATTCCAGCAGCAGGCATTTGTTTTTGTTTTCCTTTTTTCTTCTTTTTATTGTGCAATTATGTGATTTTTTTCGTTTGACTATAATTTTTTAGACTGCTATTGAGATTTTTAGAACTAAAAACCACATTATTGGGTTCATTTCCGCTAAAAAATAGACTCAAAATAGATCTTCATTCATGAGAAATGCTGTTGAACGACATAAACATCTCCAAATTATTATTAGTATTGTTATTCCCTCTCGCCTCGTCTTCCGCCACATCAATGCACACATCTCGCTGAAGTTTTGGCGTAATTTTGTGCGACAAACAGAATAGTTCTGAAAAAAAAACATATAGAAAATTTAGTTATGTTCCCATTGGACCCTAAAATCTTCAAACTTACTGAAAACATAGCAACGATAGTGCTTGATAACATAGATAACTGCTAATGGATCAATAATAGGGTAGATGACAAAAGTGATCCCAGAAATATTGGAAAATAAGCCAAGTTCAAGGTTGAAAAGTGGGAAAATGAAGTAGATAAGGGATGGGAAGAATAGAAAAATGCATGGGACAGTGCTCTGTAACATTTATTTGTTTTTTATATAAAGCAAAAAAGAAAACAAAAACAAATGCCTGCTGCTGGAATCGAACCAGCGTCGCCACGGCCACAACGTGGAGTACTAACCACTATACTAAGCAGGCCGGAAGTGTAGGTCACCGGTGGCGTTTATAAAGGGGCGCCATGTTAGTGACGCCGCACACTCCCTCTCCCTGTGGCGCCACTTGTCACCTATACGCCCTCTCACCTTTGCACCTCCGGTGGTCTCGTGGTGTAGTGGTTATCACATCTGTCTAACACACAGAAGGTCGGTGGTTCGAGCCCGCCCGAGATCAGTTTCTTTTTTATTCTTTTTTAGGACGTTATTACCTGAATCAAAAGTGCCTGGAATAATTCTTTCTGCAATTTCATATGATTTGACAATTGAGAAGTTGCTTTTGACATTAGTCTATAAGTTCTAATGCCACAATAGAACATGACACAGACAGGTGTAATGGAAAGGAATAGCAGGAATAGACACCCCAAGGAGCACCAGTCTAGCAAGATCTTGTTGGTTAAAGGGTCGTGGGTCTGGAATAAAGATGTTTTTAGAAAAAAACTTTTAACATTTGATACAATACTTACATAATAAGTCATACGAGCATAGTAGATTGTGGAGTTGAGAGGTAATTCAAAAGTAGAGTATAATGAGTTTCTGGAATTTGAAATTTTGGATTACTGTATCTTCAAAAAGTACCCACCTATAACCATCGTTTCTTTCCAATTCCATAAGGTGACCACAGATGAAAACTATGATTCCAAAGAATATGGAAATCAAAATCATAGCAGTATACCATATAGGCATCCTCCAAGAGTCGAAAAGTTTGAGTTTTGGGCTTCTGGAAATTTGAAAAAAAAACATTTCGGTTTCAAAAAGTTTAGATTTCTGTTCTGTTCTTTTTGGTCAAATGTCTGGTTTCAGTTAAGTTGTCAACTTTTTTATGTACGCGGTCGACCGGCTCAGCTATTCGGTTAAGAGATTGAGCTACGCAGTCTACAGTACTCACTTGGTCATTGCGAAATAACGGTATACAAATTGTACGGCTAGCGCGACAAACATCATACAATTCGAGGAACATGCGAGACCTGAAAATAAAAAAAAATTCGGTTTCATATTCATTTTTTCAAGTTTTTATATATCCTGACAGTTTTTATTCTATCCTGACAAGACGATGATTCATTCCCCCCTCCCGTCATTCCCCCCTCCCATCGTCAAGGCGAACGGTCGCACCCTCTCCCCCTCTCATATCGTTTTTTCCGGAAATTTTGAGTTTTTGAAACTACAAATATCAGTTAGATCATTTGACTCATTTTGAGGCTCAAAATTCAAAAATCTAAAACACAAAAAAATTGAAAACCAGTAGTAGTTTTTCTTGTCACCAAACATTATGAGATGACATACTTGGAGTTACAAATTTCAAAAAAGTATAATGTTTCAAAAAGTTGAGAATTGAAAATTAAATTAAGTTTTGGGAATTGATTGTCCGTTGATACCATTCATACTACAAAATTTGTTTTCAAATTCCAGAGATTCAAAATTTAAGCTTCAAAACTTCCAAATTCCAATTTGAATGAAAAGTTCAGGATTTTAATAAAATTCAGAAAATTTCGAAAAATTCCAAATTCCAAAGTTTCCAAATGCCAAAAAAGTCAAGCAGAAAGTTACAAATTTTTATGTCAAATTATTGAAAATCTGGTTAAAATTTTGAAAGTTCCACTCTGGAAATCGGGATTCTCAATTGAAATATTATCAGAAATCAAGTCTGGAAATCAGAACTTCCGGAAAAATTCAATTTTAGATGTCAAAACTGTTTTTAAAAAATTAGAAAATTCTTAAAAATCCTCGGTTCAAATTTATAACCTTTTTAAAATTCAAAATTTGAAAAAAAAATTCACGGCTTCAAATCTAAAGTTTGAACTTTAAAATTATGAAGACTTCGATGCACATCATGCATTTTTCCCCAAGAAAAAATTAAAAAATTCTGATTGAAAATTACGAATTTTTAGTTCAAATTTTCTGAAAATTGTCAAAAATTCTAGAATTTCAACTGGAAAATCGGACATTTCATTTCAAAAGTTCTCAAAGAGTATGCCTAAAAACTTCTAAATTCCTGAAAAATTCAGTTCAATTTTTTCCAGAAATTTTCACTGCTTCAAGTCGATAGTTTGAATTTTGAAATAACAAAAAATATGCTACCTGGCTTTTTCAAAAAAAAAATTTCAACAAATTTTTTCCAAAAATCCCAAACTCACAAGTCAAAAGCATCATTCCCTTCACAGGCAAACCCAACAAATTTCGTCTAACAAAAATGGAAATTGATGTTTTAAAAGTGAAATAATTGACATTTAAAAATAGGGTAATACAGGAGAACATACACTTTGATAGGTGAAAAATGCCATTAGATATCGGTAATTCCCGAATTTTTTCGGGGATTTTGTGAAAATACAATAAAGAAGAAGTAGGTTGTTTGGAACAGCGAAAATCACGGAAACAATTTCTGCAATACTGGAAATTTCCAGCCAAATTGAGCCGAGCATTTTTTGCAGGGAATAATAAAGTTTAGGTTTTTCTCAACAAATATATACTACGCCCTTTTTTCTCCCAGGAGATGTTTTTTGTTCTGATCAGAGATGTGAAAACATCTGATCAGCTGAAAAATGTCTTTTCTTTTTTTCTTAGTTCCGGTTTTGAGTTATCAGAGACCTTGTGAATAAGTCATAATGACGAGAAAGTGCTGTCTAGATCAGCTTTTGCAAAAAAACATATGAATTGAATCGAATTTGATTTTATTTGATTTGAAGGAGCAAAAAGATCAACTTGACTTGATTTTTTTGGAGTGTGAAATGATGAGTATTATATCTCGGTTCCTGTAAAAAATATTAAAAAGTTGTCAATTAATAAAATGTTGCTGATAATGTGATAAACATTTTATTAGTTGACCACATTTTGATATCTTTTACAGTAACCAAGATAAATTGGGTCAAAGTAGGATGTCTTAGATTCTTAGATTTTGAGATTCTGAGATTCTGAGATTCTGAGATTCTGAGATTCTGAGATTCTGAGATTCTGAGATTCTGAGATTCTGAGATTCTGAAATTCTGAGATTCTGAGATTTTGAGATTCTGAGATTCTGAGATTCTGAAATTCTGAGATTCTGAGATTCTGAGATTCTGAGATTCTGAGATTCTGAAATTCTGAGATTCTGAGATTCTGAGATTCTGAGATTCTGAGATTTTGAGATTCTGAGATTCTGAGATTTTGAGATTCTGAGATTCTGAGATTCTGAGATTCTGAGATTCTGAGATTCTGAGATTCTGAGATTCTGAGATTCAGAGATTCTAAGATTCTGAGATTCTAAGATTATAAGATTCTGAGATAATTCCTTGACAACATTATGTTAATAAATTAAATATTTTTTGCAGGTTGAATTAAAAATAAGTTAATGAAATTTTGAAGCCTGAAATTGAAGTATTGAAACATAATTTTTGTTTTGTTTTACCAATATCTTTGTAAAATCTGTTTCCAATCAACTGGACTGACAATCAAAGTAAATCAAAGATTTGAAGTTTTCGGTTTTCGAAATTTATCGAAAAACTTCCAAACGCAGAACAATCAAAAATAACAAAAAACTTGAAAATATGATTTTCATGAAACACGAAATGTTAATTGAATTTTTTGTTTTCCTAAGATAAACTGCACCTTTGACCTAACTTATTTCGGTTACAGTAAAATATACCAAAAAGTAGCCAACTGATAAAACATTGTTTCTCTTGTGACGAGCATTTCATCAGTTGACCACTTTCTGATATCTCTTCTATGAACCTAGGAACCCTCGTCGAGGAAGCCAATAGAGAAGATGGCCAAGTAGCATTGGAAAAGATCTCGGAATCTCACGAACAACCGTGTGGAAAGCCACCAAATGGTTTGATAAATTGAATACGGCCAAGATCCTTCTGAAAAACGTAAAACCTTGAACTTTGGTTACTCCGGAGATAATCAAGGCCGTCAGAAAATGAATTCGTCAAAATCCCAAAAAATCATGAAAACAATGAGTCTGGAGCTGTGATTGAGCAGTAAATCAATCAGATTAAGTGTAAAAAGTGAGCACAGACGGACCTTATATCGTGTTCAAAAAACTAGAATTCTGCCGAGCAATATCAATCTGGTACGCATCCAGAAGTGCAAACCTCCATTTGCTGGCACGCGTCAAAATGAACACATGAAGATGGTGTACGCCGACGAGAAACTTTTTACGGTGGAAACCAAATTCATATCAAATAACTATTGTGTTTCTTACCAGAGATCTGAACTTTCTAATGAGCATAGTAATATGACCAACAGAGCTACCTATTCTTAGAACGACGTCGTGTTTGGTGCAACAACCTCCGAATTCTGATTTTTGTAGATCTTGGGAGGCAAATCGACTGAGAGTACTAGTTGGAGAGATTTTTGAGTGGCATGTGCTTCCGTGGACCAGATTCTATCTTTAAAACCATGTTTGGGCTGTTCAACAGAATTCTGCTCTTGTCTGCAAGGCGAAATTCGTACCACCAGGTTACATGACCAACTTTTCAAGATTCAGCACGAGTTGCAAACGGACAGTCACGTCGGCAGACATCAGGGTTGCAACCGGCCGGGCCGGGCCGAGATTATTTTTTCTCCGGCCCGGCCCGGCCCGGCCGGTTCGGCCGGTTCGGCCCGTTCGAATTTAAGAAAAAACAGAAATTATTGAAGAATTATTTGAATTTATTTCTTAACAAGTAGCATAACAATGTAAAAACCGTATAAATGAACAAGGGGAAACAAAGAAATGGAAACCGAGGGAGAAAATTAAAGCTCATATCAACCAATCCAACAAAAAAGATAGAAAAGTAACATAAAATTAACTATTATGCTTGTCTGAGAAAAAAAAGGTTAGGGTTTTTTTTTGCAGTCTGAATACGGTAGCGATATCGAAGCGGAGAGCCTAAATAGCACACAAACGGTGGAGACGCAGACACTTTTTCTCTGCGTCTCAACCTTTTTTTTCTCAGACAAGCATAATAGAAAAATCACTACAATTAGTGAGAGAATCAGTCGAGCCAGTGTGGAAATTTCGTGGCTATTTGCGAACCCAGAACGACCATCTCCACACGCTTGTACAGTAATCTTGTTCTTGTTTTATCTAACAAAAACGACGCAGTGCTGAACGTAGTCTCACACATGGCTTCACTGGGAACAATCGAAAAAACGAAAAGTGCTGCTGAGTACAGTCCGGGGTATTCGAATCTTTTTCTTTTCCAATACTCCTCAACCGATTCGTTCGTTGAAGGATCGTAGTACTCGGAGAGATATCTTGAGATTTCCGAAGAAGTGGATGTTGAGTTCGCTTGGTCACTGACCGAATGATATAACTTTGCAATTAGATTTGACTTCTGCGATGAGGTGGGTTGAGTAGTGGAGGGAATAGCTGATGCATTTACTTTGTGACAAGATCAAATAAAAAATAAAAAATAAAATTGCAAATAAAAATGGCGCGCGTTCAAATATTAATTAATTGCCGGCCGGCCGGGCCGGGCCGGGCCCTGGTTTTTTTCCCTCGGGCCGGCCCGCCGGCCAGCCCGTCAGATTGCAACCCTGGCAGACATGAATCTGCTGGACTATTCCTTATATGTAATTTCTCAGTCAAGAGTCCGAGCATTCCACAACCCATTTTGAAGTCATTGGAAAACAGTTTGGACTTAGAATGGGACAAGTTATCCCCAAAACGCCCTCGTGCTACGGTAGAGGCGTTCCAGAAGAGACTCACGGATTTTGTAAAGAACAACGGCAATCGCATCGAACAACTTTTATAATTTCATTTTTAGAAAGTATTCAGGAAACTATTGTCAAATTTTCAAGCCTATTCAAGTATTTTTGGAGAAGTTACAGCACTTTGAATGTGTTACCATACTTTTGGACCACCCTGTAGTTTGAAATTTCCTCGAAAAGTTCATTTTTTGGTTCTCAGAATTTCTCGAAAATCTTTGTAACAGTTTGAAGAACTAACAATAAAATGCCAAAAAATTCTGAAAATTACAATTTTCATGAAACACGAAAAACATGCCCGGTCCAACACTATCAAACTGATAGCTCCAACTGCACGATCCCATTGGCATTCCAACTTCAAGACTACCCAGTTCCACGTCCATTCTCCTTCATCTACAAAATTCTCCGCAAAAAACCAACTGTCCAGCTGTGTCCATTCGTTTTTCACAGTATTGCGCTGAGCTTATTCGCCTCGATTTTAGGACCGTTCGGTGGATTCTTTGCTAGTGGATTCAAGAGAGCTTTCAAGATTAAGGAAACAGAAAACTAGAATTCGAAAAAACAATTTTCATTTTAGGACTTTGGAGATGTGATCCCAGGACATGGAGGATTGATGGATCGATTCGATTGCCAACTTCTGATGGGAACATTCGTTATGGTTTACATCCACAGCTTCATTCGAGTTCCAGACGCTTCCAAACTCATCAAACAAATCATGACACTCGAGCCAAACGAACAATTGGATATTTTCAATTTGTTAAAGTCCGAGCTATCCAAGACTGGATTACTGTAATCTTGATGTACCTGCTGCTGCTCCCCACTCATTCCATGTGAATCTCAATGGAATCGCTCTCTAGTCATTCCGATTCCTCTACTCCTTTTTCCCTTCGTTCTGTTAATATATGCTTTAACTTGTATCTCTATTTTACTTTATTACTATATACTTTCCCAGTCTCATTTCTCCCGTATTTCTCCCATTTTCCCCAGGCTTCTGTAATGGTTGTGAGCTCTCAAAAACGCACATAATTTTGTAGTTTTAGTGCTTCTGTTAGCTGACTGTGTAATTAATAAAACAATTTTGATTGTTATTTTCCCCTAGAACATTCGAACATGTAAATAATGACATCTGTAATATTATTTTTGGTGATTTATTACAGCGAAACAGTAAGGTTTAAAATGTTTAATTTTCTAGAATCTATAAATGTCTGAAATTGAGGATCTCAAAAATCAAATCATTCAAATAGACACTTTATTAGCAGAGGAGAAGGATGATGTCGCTAGGAGAGACTTAGAACAAACAAAACCAGATCTCCTAGAGCTTGTAGAGCTGATGGAAGAAGACGAAGAATCACAAGAAGGGACCAGCGAAAATGCGAAGGAAGAAAAAGAAGCGGTTGAAGAAAGAATAGAAGACGATAACTCGACAGGTATTTCAATTTCTTTCGAGTTCTGTCGGAGCGCCGTTCGTGCATTTGCTCGTCAACCTTTTAGAGAGTGTTTGCGTACGCACCATTTTATTTTATGACGCATTTTTTAATTTTGTGAGTTACAAAATGTTTGCGTACGCAAATGCACGAATTCGGACGGCGGCCGCCTATTTTGAAAGCCTATCGGATTTCAGAATTTTCAGACACTCTTCTTGGCTCGAGATGCATGGCACCATTCGATTCCGATCGCTCACTTCCTCTCCACACAGCCATCATAATGGATATCGAATCTTCTAGCCGTGTCCGTGTTCTTTTCTCTCATCCAACTTGCCCAGCAATGAAACCATGTTCCCATTTTTTGGCATCCACTTGTCGATACAATGAGAATTGTCGGTTCAGTCATGGCTATTCAGTAGAATTGGAAAGAATCGAAGATTATCAAGAGCCGGATTTTATGTCGATTGTAGAGCAAGGTCTTGTACTAGTCAAAGGTTCTTCAGAACTGTGGGAAATAGGAAGAATCAGTGCGATCGATGGACAGAACGTTGCAGTAAAGTTATTGAAAAGTGGAAGTGAGGTATCGTCAAAACGGAAAGACTTGGTTCCATTGGGAGAAATCGAAGAGAAAGAAAAAAAGACGAATCGTGGAAAGAGCTAAAAAAAGAGACACTTGGAAACGTATCAGTTGGAGAGTCAGGAAATTGGAATGTTGGGGGAATCGGGATGAAACTGATGGCTAAGATGGGATACAAGGTTGGCGAAGGTCTAGGAAAACGAAGCGATGGGATTGTGCATGCTATTCAAGCAAGAATCTGTGCGAAAAGTAAATAAATTATTACAGAGATTGGTATAGAATTGATTTCAGATGCTTCCCTTGACGAAGTGATGACACGCAAACGGAGAGTTGTTGACAGAAAGGATAAATCGAAACGAATTATGATTCTGAAAACGTCCGACGAATCCGAAAAAGACATTTTTGCGTTCATCAACCGAAAATTGGAGACAAAATCCGAGCGAACAATGGCAGATGTACGGAAAGAGAAAGAGGAAATGGCTGGATACACTTCAAAAGCTCTCGGCTCTAAAAAAACTCGATCTGGAATCAGAGCTGAAACAGTTGCTGGGGAAGCAAAGAAAATTGAACGACGGAATTCGAAGGAACAAAAATGATAAGAATACAGTGCTAAAAATGAGCATATCTCTTCGAGAAGTCGACAACCAAATCGCCAGTGTAAACCGGAAATTGGGCAGAGTGAAGAATGAAGTCAACTCTCGAAATTCCAAGAAGAAAGACGAGTTTTAACTTATTAAATTGTTAATAATAAAAGAATTTGTACCTTATTAAACCGAATCCATTCATTTATTCACATGCTGACTATAAATATAAAAAGTTAGTTTGTAAATGAACTATTAAAAGTGAACTATTTACAGGAAAATAAAATATTTACAGGCCATAAAAGGGATTATAATCCATTCCATTAGTCGTCGCGAGGGGCCTTGATTCGATTGAGCCACGATTGAGTTGGTCTCGCACAATACGGCGTCTTTGCGAGAGTCAGCTTCATATTTCGCTTGCGCTGAAAAATTAGATTTAAGAATTACCAAATGAATCACGAAACCTACTGATGGTGAGCCAGGTTGGTTGCCAGCCTTTCGAAGTTCAACTGGCTCCGCAGTTTTGGGACGTGCTGGAATCTCTGATCGGAACAATGCTCTGTTGACAAGTGGAACTGATGCTGGACGATGTTCCGACTCGGGCGACGTATCAAGGCTCAGTTCTTCTTCTTCGTCGAATCCAATAGTGCTTGGAAGCCGATCTCTGACTGCATTTGTCTTCTGAACTTCCCATGGGTGCAAAAGTCCTGACCGAACCGTTGCTGGTGTTGAAGTATGCGCTGGTGCGAACATTTGTGCTTTGACTGGCGTTGCAATGGGACGGTGTGATTGCTCTCCGAAGTCGATGTGCTGTTTGAGGGAGACAGCGGCATGTAGGAAATGATCATAGGGCATAGGCGTCGACTGTTTCTGAATCTTGAACTGAAAAAATACATATTCAGCTATTCAGAAGTTTAACTAAACTAACATTTGGCGTATGCATTCCACTCGAGTTGAAACGAGGAGCCCGTCCCGGAGTCCTTGGAATGCTCAACATCTGCAAAAATAATGATTTTGATTCTGAATAATGAGGGAAAAAAAAAGATTTTGGTCGGAGTAGTAATGAGAAGTCTTTAAATGAGAAGTTTTAAAACTATTTAAAAAAACCACGACGGAAAAAATTTTGCTCCGCAAGTTATCGTAGGATGAAGTGTGTGTGTACTAACATAGGTTACAGTATCCCCCAAAAAGAGAGCACCAACTGGGAGGAAAAGAAAAAGTGGGAAGAACCATCTGGGAGGAAAAATGGGTGGAGCCTAATTTGCAACCCTGGCACGGTTTTGCCGCATGGTTTTTTTCTTGACCAGGTACCAAATGGAATTCCACCACA
>NC_013487.2:1214891-1294833 GCF_000004555.2 Caenorhabditis briggsae | reverse complement strand
AAAAAAGGCTCCGCCCCCGGCTCCGCCCATTTTTCCTCCCAGATGGTTCTTCCCACTTTTTGTTTTCCTCCCAGTTGGTGTGCTCTCCCCAACAATCGAAGCGGAATTCCGAAATTAATTTCTGCAAATTCTATGAAAAAAAAATGCGAAAAGAAACTCGACGAGAGAGAAAATTGCCAGAAAAAAGGCCAGAATACAAAACGAAACGATGACAAGCGGAGCGGAAAAAAATGGCGGTTGAAAATTAAAATTCAATTTTGAGCGCCAAATTTGGTAGATCGAGCCGGGTAGATCAAAAATTTTGAAAATCGAATTTTTGAATTTTCGAAATTTCGAATCGTCGGAAAATGGGGGGAATTGTTAGTCGTAGATCAAAAAAATTAAGTTCTGAATATTCAAGATAATAGAAACCCACCAAAGTCATCATCTTTGAGCTCAATTATCTCGCCTGCTGTGAAAGATATCACAAGTGTGTCAACTGATAAAATATGTGCGATAGTATGATATTAAATTTATCAGTTGACAGATTTTTGATATCTTCCACGGATACCGAGATAATTAAACTCAAAGTGCACGTAGGAGGTACGTCATGCGAAGGATGCAAAAGGGAACTTGGAAGAATACATAATTGCCAGAAAAAGGGACAGAAAAAAAATCATAAAAATGACTAGAAAACCAAACGAAATGACAAAAAGAGTAATGAAAATTTGGCGGTCAAAAATGTAAATTCAATTTTGACCGCCACTTTTGGTAGATCAAAAATTTTGAAAATGGTAGATCAAAAATTTTGAAAATGGTAGATCAAAAAATTAAAAAAAATAGTTAATCGGATTTCTGTAAAGCCAAAACTTCAAATCCGTCTGAAAAGGGAGAATTTGAAGAACGCAGGTCAAAAAACTGAAAATCGCGATTTTTGAGATTTTTCTACACCGAAGAAAACTTTTTTTTGCGGTTTCAGAAAAAAAATGGAAAAAATATAGCAAGATTTCAATTTTATCGACGTTATCACAAACATCCATAAATAATATTATGTTTTTCGTTGAAGAACGGAGAAAGAGGCGCGCGAAAGTGAAAGGCGCATAGACTTTCGGCGGCTTGTGGTCTCGCAACGATCACGACCGCCGGGCGTGAAAACGGAGTTTTCAAACCATTCTACGCAATTTTAACGAGGTCGTAGCCTGTTTTTCGTGTTTTTTGAGAGTTTTTTATTTTTTTTCTGTTTGTTTAATTGTGTCGAAAACGGTAATAGTGAGATAATAAGGTTCTTTATCCGTCAATTTTCACTAATATATTGTTTAGGCGAAATCCTGAAGAAAAATGGCTGATGCTATCGATAAAGCAGCGTTGAAGGAGTTTGGAGAAGAAATTCTTGGCAAGGTAGCGGAACTAATCAGTGTAGGAGTGGATAAGAGGAAGAAAGAGAAAGAAGTGGAAGAGGAGAAGCCGCCAAAAGTTTCATCAAAAGGGATCCAGAAGAACATCGATTTTCATTTCAAAATAAAGAATGTTTTGAGTAAAGCGATGGCAGCCGATGATCTGGAGAATGGAGTGAAAGAGGTTCTGGAGTTAATCAAGTCTCGAAACGGAGAATTGTTGTTGCTGGACTCGGATCCGAATTTGCTACAAACGAAACAGAAGTTGGACGCGTTGAAGGCGATTTCTGGAGGAGGTTCGGAAGGATCTTCGACTCAAGCCGATATGACGTCGATTCTGCTCCTGTCTAACCTTACTGGAATCGCTGGAAATAAAAGTGGAGGTTATCATGGAGACGTAAAAAGAAGAAGACAAGATCCATTGCCAAGCAGACAACAGTGGTTTCGATCAGAGAGTGTTTTCCGAGGCCAGGGAAATACTCGGCAAAATGGAGGTCAAGGTTATGGAGGCAGAGACGGCAAGAGAAGCATTCGCTGCTACAAATGCCAAGGATATGGGCACTATGCCAATGATTGTGAACAACGAAGGTAAGTGTTTTCCGGAGAGACTTTCCAAAGCCATTGAATTTTGGGAAAGCATTTGTAATGTAGAATGGGTGTTGAGTGTAATTGAGGATGGCTATAAAATCCAGCTGAATTCAGAGATAATTTTACCAGAACCACAAGGCCTCAGGCCGTCGGTAAAACGACATGAAGAGTTCTTGATTGCAGAAATTAAGCGGTTGGAGGAAGAAGGTGTCGTCGTCAGAGTTGAAGAAGAGCCGAGATATGTGTCCCCGCTCCACGTTGTGGAACAAGGTAAGAAAAAGAGGATGATTTTGGACTTGAGCGAGCTTAATGAGAGCCTGGTTCCTCCTCGATTTAAACTAGAGAATTTGAAGACAGCCTGGCCTTTTCTAAAAAATGCGAAATTTGCGGCCACTTTCGATTTCAAATCAGGCTATCATCATATAAAAATTCATCGCGATTCAAGAGATCTTCTCGGTTTTTCGCTGTCGAACCCTCCCGCCGCCCCATATTTTTTGTTTAAGGGTTTACCTTTTGGTTTGTCAATTGCCCCTTGGCTTTTCACAAAAATTTTTAAAGTCTTAGTTCAAAAATGGCGTGCGGAGGGTATAAAAATCTTTTTATATCTTGATGATGGATTAGTTGTGGGTGAGACGGAGAGAGAAGTCGCGAGAGCAGTGAGAAAGGTGAGAGAAGATCTGCATAATGCTGGTGTGTGTGTGTGGCAGAAGAAAAGTCGTTCTGGGTGCCAGACGCTAAGTTTACGTGGCTTGGTTATGAGTGCGACCTGGTCGCAAGAGAGGTTCGTGGAACCGAGAAGAGAATGGCCAAGTGGCAGGTTGCTTTTGAGGAGCTGAGGAGGAGCGCGGCTCCAACGGTCCTGGACCGAAGTTTTTGGGATGCCTGGCATCATTTGAGCTTGTTGCAGGAGACGTTGGTGTTGGCGGAGCACGGTCGATCATGCAGACGGTTGGAGAGAGTCAGAGGAAGAAGAGTGAGCCGGCAACAGTGAAGAAGAAGAAAACTCCAGGTGAGGAGAGAGAAATTGAGTTTTGGAGAGAGTGAGGCACAGAAGTATTGAAGAGAAGCATAGTGGAAATTGAGCCAGAATTTGATTTATTTTTGTACACTGATGCTTCGGCGCGAGGAATAGGAGCGGTGCTTAAGAATGAGAGAGATGATATTTGTGGAAAATGTCGGAATTAGGTGATAGCGACTTTGAAGGACAGTCTAGCGCTTGGAGAGAAGTGACGGCAGTGAAGAGAGTGGCAGAGGAGCTAGTTGGGAAGGTTAATGGAAATATACAAGTACTTGTGGACAGTCAGGCCGCTGTGAGTGTGTTGAGAAGAGGTTCTATGAAGCCAGAGTTGCATAAGTTAGCTGAAAAAGTGTGGGAAGACTTGAGTAGCGTAGGAGAAAGCCAATTTCTGTGGATTCCAAGAGAACAGAACGTGGACGCGGACGAAGCGAGCAGAAATTTTGATTTTGATGACTGGGGAGTGGCAGACAGAGTTTTCAGACAGGCGCAGAGATTGTGGGGAGAGATAAAAGTTGATTGGTTCGCTGATGCGAATAACAGAAAGACAAGGTATATTTTTCTAGATATCCCGAGTTCGGAACGTCCGGCGTCAACGTCTTCGACCACATCGAGAGGGCAGAGAGGATGGGATGTGCTTGGTGGGTGCCACCTCCAGTGCTGATACCGTACTTGTTGAAAATTGGTAGAAAAAGAAGGCTGAGGGGCGTTTTAGTAGCTCCATTGTGGCGGAGTCACGCGTCATATCAGGCCCTTGTTGATCATTCGGGAAGATTCATTAGAGCTATTAAAGATTACATTATTTATGAGAAGAATGACACAATTTATTCCGGGTGAAGGCTCCAAACATTGTGAAGCCACAAATTCTAAATACTGTAGATCTCAGTTCATTTTAGCGCTAGTTGACTTCTCTCGATAGGCCCCAGGCTTTGTACATTTTTCTACCTTATTATTACCACGTTAAACCTAAATTTAATAAAAAAAATGTGACATAAAATTCCTTTTTCGTAGTGATGAAACAGAAAAACATATTCTCTTGTAACGTAGAGGAAAGAGAATTTTGAATTTTGATCCAAAAATGCTCAAAATTCGGGAAAAAATAAATTAGTGATTTTTGGAGCGCTAATAGAGCAATTAACAGGTGGAATATTTGAATGATGCTGTTTAGAATGAAAAAAGTGATAACGAATAAAAATGCAAAAAGGAGACCTAAAATTAAGTTTTCAAAAAATAATAGAATCGTAAGAATTAATAAAATTAGAAGAATTAAAAATAATAGATACACAAGTTTAATCATATTGAAGAAATGATTGGTGATTGGGAAAATGATAGTCTGAAATTTAAGTTCTGTACCTTCAAAGTAAAAATCACTAACTTCCTTATCTCTAATTCTATTAACTTTATTGACATAAACATAAAATGGAAGAAGAATTGTGAAAATTAGTATAAATATGGCATAAATCGAAATACAACACAACCCAACACCAACCAGAGCAGTATTTAAAATTGCTTCATGTAAAGTTGTATTAGGCATTTGTTCATTAAAATTCAAAAATTAAAGATTGGTGAAAAATTTTAATCAGGTGACTTTTATTTTCCCTGGAAAGTCTGAAGAAGCACCTGCCGTTAGTTGTTTTTGCAAATGATCAGTCACTATTTGGAAAACTAAATTCATCTGCTCAATGGAATATCAAAAACACTTGAAAGTTCAACATTCTCACACCTACCACATGCTCCACAAAAAAGCAAAAAGATACTGATCTCGGGCGGGCTCGAACCACCGACCTTCTGTGTGTTAGACAGATGTGATAACCACTACACCACGAGACCACCGGAGGTGTAAGGGTGAGAGGGCGTATAGGAAGCCGAGAAAGACGGGAGAGCGGCGCCACCGGTCGGTCGCCACTTTATAAACGCCACTGATGACCTACACTTTCGGCCTGCTTAGTATAGTGGTTAGTACTCCACAGGTAGAGGGGGACTGCCGAAAAACGGGCCGTCTGGCGGGCGCGGACTGCCGAAAAGCGAACAGTCGGCAGTCGAATCGCGCGCCGCCGACGGTCCGTCTGCAACGATTTGCGCCTCGAAGACGGGCCGTCAAAAATGATAGCGCTTTCTTGACAGTTCATCATTAAACAGGTAATAAACAATAGAAATTCTTTATTAAACTAATAGTTTCTGTGGATTGTGTATTGTATTGAAAAAATAACTCTGATTTTTACAAAGTTGAATTTTTATGACTAGAATGGAGAAGAAACAAATTCTATAAGGAAAAGAACTTCGATTTTCTTTTTGTGTTTTCGCAAAATTCCAACTTTATAAAAATTCAAATTTTAAAATGCGAAGTGGCGCCACAGGGAGAGGGAGTGAGCGGCGCGACCGACATGGCGCCCCTTTATAAACGCCACTGGTGACCTACACTTCCGGCCTGCTTAGTATAGTGGTTAGTACTCCACGTTGTGGCCGTGGCGACGCTGGTTCGATTCCAGCAGCAGGCATTTCGTTTTGTTTTTTTGGCTTCATTTTTTAGGTCGGTGAAGATGGTTACGGAGATCCTGGACCACAAAAAATCTTAAATTATCAAAAATTCAAATTCCTTTCTTTCTCCTATACAAAAGTATCGTAAAGTCAACAATACATTCGAACAGTATATATCTTTTCTATTTATTTATACGGAAAAACAATTAAATTTCTTATTTACACAGCTTTTTCTTTTTTGTTCAATTGGACATATAGGAGACCATTGACTAATCCCATATTTTCTCCTTATTATTAGAACTGATCATTCTGAATTTTTATCCTAAAAATGGTCGCCAACTTTTCCGGGACCAAATACTTTGGTTGCTTTATTTTAGTTGTAATTCTAATTTTCTCTGTTGCAAATAACTATAATATGAAGTACAATTTTGAGGAAATTGGTGACTTCATTTCTTTTTTTCTAAATCAAAATTCAAAACTTTTCAGACCAAAAACTGCAAATCCTCGATTATCACAAAGCTTCAAACTATCCAATTCTGGATAAAGACTCAGCAATTCAAGAGCTTCGAAAAAATGCGCTACTCAGTGCCGACCAAACTCAAAGAGACATTTTAGCGAGTAGTATTGGAAATGATACACATAATTTTTATCGGAAATTGAAGTTGGAAGCGTTTTGTACGAAGAAAATGAAAATTGGGGAGCGGAAAGATGATGGAGGCAAAGTTGTGTGTAATCCAGAAGCGGTGAAGGAAGATTGCACGTGGGTTTTTTTTGGTTGATTAGAGGGTAATTAAGGTAATTAGCTTGTTAAAGTGATAATAAAAACATAACAAATTAGCTAAGCGGTCGGCTGGCGGCTCAACGGCGGACCAACGGCGTCTGAGCGTCTGAGCTACGCCGTTGCAATCAGCATGTCGGGTCCATGAAAAGGACGTTATTACACTGAATATATCAAGTACATAAGCCAATGTGTTTAATAAATGATGTTACTGAAACTGGAAAATTTTCAATAAAAAAATTTAATAATGGTTTTTCGAGTTTTTTCTTGTACTGTTTGTATATCCCAGTAACTTTTCATGAAATTACTATTTAAACTTCTTGCAGAAAATTTGAAATTGAAAAAAATTAGAATTAAAAAAATAAACTTTAAAAACAGAATTTCGACAAAATTATTTTCCCCCACCTGCAAGTAAAAATTTATTTATTTTTATTGAAAAACAGTTAGTTTTGACAATTTTAGTAATTAAAAATAAAACTTACTGATTGTAGAACTTGTGAAATTATTTTGAACTATGAATTATTTGATGTGACTGTCCAATAAAAAAAAAGAAATTAGGCTATAATTTTTTAGTCTATAAATTTTTTTGAAAATTCGGTTCGAACATTTTATAAACAATTTTAACGTTCAAAAATCCTGAAAGGCTTTAAAACATTTTTCCAGTTTCATCTTCTTTGAAAATGTCGAGATTCAAAACTGAAAGTGTTAATTATCTCGAGGTTATTTCTTCGTTGATTATTTGCTAAATTTTCAGAAACAAAAACTTTTGAGACAGTTAAATTAAATTCTTGTTCTCATCATTCTTATAATGAATAAATACAGTCGCGTCTTTTTATTTGCCAGTTTCCCAGTCCGCACATATTGAAAAGCTTGACAGTGAAACATAATCTCACTTGACCTTTTAAAAAAGAACGAGGAGCGAAGCGATGACCAGTGAAATAAATAGGTTAAATCGAGCCGAAAGCGCATCAGCCAGCTGTTTGAAGAGGCGCGGCAAGCAGGCTGGTAATTAAACAAAATCAAAAAATTCTGAAATTAAAAAAAAACATTTCTGATTCAAAACCTAAGTAAATATCCTTCAATTTTCTAATTTTTGTTCGGAAGGGGGAAAACCATGTTTAAAAAGATGTCATCCATAAAATAATTGAAGAAAATTGTTCATGCGAAATTTCTGAAAGTTTTCCCCGCTACAAAATTTGTAGAAAATCTTCTAAATTTTCAAAATTTTAATCTTGGTTTTTCGGGACATAGTTTTCATTTTTCCCCCAAAAAAATGTATTCAAAATTTGAGAATTTCCAACAATAAAAAACACTTTTAAGTTTCAAAAAACTTAATTCTTTTTATAAAAAAATCCTCCAAAATATTTTCAGATTAATGTCATTGGGACTAAATAACCAAGTACAGTTTGATCAGGAAATTTACAATGCGACAGGAAGAAAATGTGACTATTTGGCGGCAGATATGGTAGGTTTTCTGGGAATTTTCGAAAAAAAAAATCGGGACAATAATCTTGAATTCTAATAAGGCTTCTATTAAAGTATAACTTTCCAATTTAAATTTCCAAACATTTTGAAGTAGGAAAACCTTTCAAAATTTTAAGATTCCTGCCAAAATAAAAATCAAATCAAAATTAATTTTCAGGACCCTCAAAACATGAACACCTACCGCATATTCGCCGGAATGCAGGCACGTGTTCATACTGGAAAAATTCCGGATAATCTGACGATTGCTCATATTATGGAAGTGGAATTCAAAAAAGAGTTGGAAATTCTAAAAATCGATATCGAAGATGGAGAGCATACGGGTTTGGAGCCGTTTTTGAAGGAGTACTATGTTTGTCAGGTGAGCAAAGGGCTACTGTAGCTTTGTTGGTTTACTTGTCTTAGAGGGTTACTGTAGATTTTGAATTCATGATATTTTTACGCATTACTGTACTTTTTTCCAGATCCTCATTGAAATCCATGGTTTGCCAGCTGATCACCTCAACATGCTCCAAAAAATTGCTCGATTTGGATTTCGAATTTTCAACATTGAGCCCAACAAAATGTGCTCCAGATGTTGTGAATACAGTATGATCAATGAATTGTGTATGCCACAATTTGAAACGGTCCCGTTGGCTATTATGATTCCCAGAAATCTTACTGTAGTTTAATTTATTAATTTATTATTTTTTAAAATTTTAATTGTTATTATTTTTGGATATATGGTACCTATGATAAAAGAAACGGCTTTTTTTACCCTATTTTCTCGTTTAATGTGAGAGATATCTTAAAATTGTCAACTTACAAAATGTTAATGATAAAGTTTAACACAATTTATCAGTGGACAACATTTTGATATCTGTTACAGTAACCGAGATAAATTGGGTCGAACAAGGAATTCTATTTTTAGCAATGAAGCGCGTTAGCAGCTCTCGATGCATAATTTGAAAATCGGTAAATTTTGATTCGGTTTTTTAAAATGAAATTTTTTTAATTTTGTCTTTTTTCGATCATGTATAAACTTATAAAAATAAAATTAGCATTCTAAAAAGTTCGAAACATTAGATTCTTTTCACTAAATTTATCGACCCAGCGCCCTGGAGGACCCAGGTAAATTGCTCAGCTTCTCGAATTTTCTCTAATTTTTGATTTTTTGAAATTTCGAACTCATCTAGATTTTCCTGAAACTATTCTTTGGCCAATTAAAAAGAAATCGAAGCCAACATTTTAGGGTTTTAAAAAACTTTCTGAAACCTCAAAATTTAAATTTCAATAGATTTGACCCCTTCTGGAAAAAATCGATTTTCCAAAAAATTATGTTTCAATATTCTCATAGCATCTGAATGACCATGTTTTAGTATTATGTTATACCAGCCTGCTGGCTGCTGCGCCTTCGGCGCAATTCAATATTTTTACTGGTTTGTCGCTCCACCCCTCACTTTTCGCTTTCTCTTTCTCAAAGGGTAGAACATGTACGCCCTCCCTTCTCTCTCCCGGTGTGGCCTTCATGGCACAACTGGGTGCATGCGCAGCCGTTGTCCGAAGGGCCGCGGGTTCAGTTTTGGCGGCGGCCTAATTCTTATTTGAAACCCAAAACCGGACAGCCGGACACTAGGACCAACAGACACGTCTAGCGTTTTATATATAAGGAAGAATCATAAAAATTGGAACATACAAAAAATCTATTTTTGATTTGTGCCTGATAGATCATGAAACATCAAAAATCCCCCTAATTTTGGTTTTATTCATCCTTAAAAATGTTTTTTTAAGTTGAATTTTTGGATCTTTGGAAACATTCTGAAAGTTCGAAAATAGTCCAAAAACCTTGTGATCCATAAGGTTCATCAAAGCTAGCTTATGTGTCATAAGCTAGCTATTCACTTTTTGAATCGAAAAAGAAACATCAAAACTTCTAAGCTGAGCAATCAAGGAGCAATCAAAGGACCTATTCAGAAGAATAAGATGAATAGGGGCTCTAATTACTGGGAGGTATAAAACAGAAATTGTTTTAATCCTCATGGACTACTGTGCTTTCTCAGAACCATGATTTTTGGTCCCTATCAGGCTATCCATACGTTTCTCTCCGTTTTCGGAGTAGGAATCAACATTTTCCTGCTATTTTTGGCGGTTACAAAATCGCCAAAAATTATGAGACCTTGCTCAGCGTTAATTACAAATAAATCACTGACGGATATCATGAGCTCATTGGCCAATTTGTTTGTCATGCAGAGGTAAGAGGTGAAATAAAAAAAATTTGGAAAATTTAAAAAGCTTAACAAGAATACAGAGATTGGAAACAGGGATTTTTTTGTGATTTTTGGGTTATAACAAAATCTTAGAATCTGATTTTGATGGGTCCTAATTTTTGAGGAATTTAGAATTAATACAAACGAAGGATCTATTAGCGGAACTAAAATAATTCCTGAAAATATTGAAAGCTTGAAACAGCGAATTTCAAAAATTCTAGCTCAGCTTTTCTTAGCCCAAGACCCAGCTATTTTGGGGGAAATTCAAATTCTCAGCCGGCAAGATTAGCAAATTTTTCGAATAGGAAAACTAAAGAAATTTATCAGAAAAAAGAAAGAAATCTCTATTATCAAAATTAAAGAAATCACTGAATATCTCGAAAACCCGAAACGGCAAGATTTGTTATCAGATTTAGAAGATTCTAGGATGAAACAATCTAACGAAAAAGCAAAGATCGTGAAATATCACAACTATAAATTGCTATAAAATTTTTTTCGAAGTTTCATTATTTTTTGACGAGGGAACTGATGAGCAGATTTTCTGAATATGAAAAAAACTGATAAAATGAATCTGAAACTGGAAAAAGTTTTTCAAAGTTTTTGCTGTTTCAGTACTGTACTTTTCTCGTTAAATAGAGTGTTTGTAGGTCCCATTACAGCTCTCTTGATTTCTATAATTGATTTTCTAAAAATTTGGTGTTTTGCGAGAGTATGCATTTTTGCGGCAATCAGCGTTTGCGACCACGTAGCTCAGCTGGCAGTGGCGCGGCACCTACTGTTTACACGAAAAGTTCGAGCCCTTTAATGAATCGAATTCAAAAGAAAACGCTTTTGAACAAAATATTGTTGTTTGCCAATTGCCAACTTGCCAATTATCTCCATTTCATTGTTTTACAGTTCGAGATGACAATAGTTCAGAAATTAGCAATGAAATGAGATGCTAGTGCCACTTCAAAACCGTTTATCTCGTTTTCTTCAAATTCTACAAAACAGTTGTCCACTGCAAAGTTTAAGATATATCTGTTTTTGTTTGGTGTACTCTGAAATTTCCAGGCGAATTGAAACATTCTGCAGTAGGAATACAGTAATTATAGAAATTTGAGAAATACATTTTTGTAGTTTTTGTGATTCTAAAAAATCTGGAAATCTGATTTTTGTTGCAGAATATGACAAATGACGATACTGAAAAACTATACAGAAAAATTAACGATACAGAAAAATACGAAAAATCTGGAAAACTTGAAACATGAAATTTTTTTTTGTGAAAATACAACGAAACGAGATAAGCGGTTTTGGTGGTACAGATAGTTGTACAAATCTTATTTTAGTGCTAATTTTTGGCATTTTTTGAAACAACTTATCTCATCTGTATGGATTCAAACAATAAAGTTGTAGAGTTTCAAAGTTAGAGACATAACCATGAAAATCCCAAAAATTGAAAAATCCCTCTTTCCAAAACTTGCCTAATCAAGAAACTAGTTATCTTATTAATACCGCTCTCCGTATAATAGCTAAACTACAGTAATCCTCCTCCTTCAGAATTCTCACGGACGGCTCCTCAATCTCCATCATCCCCACTGGACCATGCACCTTGATTGGTCCAACCGCCTGTTATGCCGGTCACATGTTCATGGGCTCTTTTTTGGAGCACAATTTAATTTGGCTCATTGCCTGTTACCTATTCCGTTACTACATTCTTTATGTCCGTGATCCATCCATCAAAAGTATCATTTTTGCGGCTTTCCTAGTTTATACTCCGAGTTTCATACATATGGCCGTTTGGATCAAAGTTTTTGATATGGAGCAAAAGGATTTTCCGAATTTGTCGAATTCCAATTCTTCTGATATGGTCCTGACTGGAAATACAGTATACTGGAGCTCAATTGTGGTCTATGTGCAGTTGGTGATCACAGCTGTGCTTGTGGTTATAGCTTACACTTGGATTCGAAACGTGCTCATTAATTTTATTTTGAGCATGGGAGCAACTTTGTCAAAGGATGTTAAGATTATTAATAAGCAGTTGGTTAAGGTGGGTTTTTTGTAACAAGGCGTTTTAGAACCGGACGTTTGGCAACCAGATGTTATAGAACTGGTTATTCCGCAACTGGGCTTTAGAACCGGTTTTGCTGCTAGTATTGGTCATTTCGCCATAGGACGTTTTTAAAATGAAACAGAACATTTTTGAACTGGACGTTTAACAACCTTCTAGAAACGTGTATCTTGCAACTGACCATTTAGCAACACGACGTTCTAGAACTGGTCATTGTGTAACTAAGACGTTTTAGAACTAGTTATTTTGAAACTGCGGGTGCTAGGGTTGGTCATTTCGCAACGAGACGTTTTAGAACCGCGTATTTCGTAATCAAGATAATATAAAACTGGTAATTTGGCAACTATGAAATTTCTCAACTAGGCAATTTCGCAACTATGACATTTCGCAACTATGGCATTTCGCAACTATGACATTTCGCAACTATAACATTTCGCAACTGAAGGTTCTAAATTGGCCATTTCGCAACTATGTCATTCCGCAACTATAACATTTCGCAACTATGACACTTGGCAACTGTGACATTTCGCAACTATGACATTTCGTAACTTTGAAATTTCGCAACTCCAAAATTTCGAAACTATGACATTTGGCAACTATGACATTTTGCAACTGTGACATTTGGCAACTATGACATTTTGCAACTGTGACATTCGGCAACTATATTATTTCGCAGCTATGGCATTTCGCAACAATGAAATTTCGCAACTTTGAAATTTCGCAACTATGCCATTCCGCAACTATTATATTTCGCAGCTATGACATTTCGCAACTATGACACTTCGCAACTATGACACTTCGCAACTGTGAAATTTCGCAACTTTGACATTTCGCAACTATGGCATTTCGCAACTAGGGCATTTCGTAACTATTACATTTCGCAACTGAAGGTTCTAAATTGGCCATTTCGCAACTATGTCATTTCGCAACTATATTATTTCGCAGCTACGGCATTTCGCAACTATAACACTTCGCAACTATGACACTTGGCAACTGTGACATTTCGCAACTATAACATTTCGTAACTTTGAAATTTCGCAACTACGAAATTTCGAAACTATGACATTTTGCAACTGTGACATTTGGAAACTATGACATTTTGCAACTGTGACATTCGGCAACTATATTATTTCGCAGCTATGGCATTTCGCAACAATGAAATTTCGCAACTTTGAAATTTCGCAACTATGCCATTCCGCAACTATTATATTCGCAGCTATGACATTTCGCAACTATGACACTTCGCAACTATGACACTTCGCAACTGTGAAATTTCGCAACTTTGACATTTCGCAACTATGGCATTTCGCAACTAGGGCATTTCGTAACTATTACATTTCGCAACTGAAGGTTCTAAATTGGCCATTTCGCAACTATGTCATTTCGCAACTATATTATTTCGCAGCTACGGCATTTCGCAACTATAACACTTCGCAACTATGACACTTGGCAACTGTGACATTTCGCAACTATAACATTTCGTAACTTTGAAATTTCGAAACTATGACATTTTGCAACTGTGACATTTGGAAACTATGACATTTTGCAACTGTGACATTCGGCAACTATATTATTTCGCAGCTACGGCATTTCGCAACTATAACACTTCGCAACTATGACACTTGGCAACTGTGACATTTCGCAACTATAACATTTCGCAACTACGAAATTTCGAAACTATGACATTTTGCAACTGTGACATTTGGAAACTATGACATTTTGCAACTGTGACATTCGGCAACTATATTATTTCGCAGCTATGACATTTCGCTACAATGAATTTTCGCAACTTTGAAATTTCGCAACTATGCCATTCCGCAACTATTATATTTCGCAGCTATGACATTTCGCAACTGTGACACTTCGCAACTATGACACTTCGCAACTGTGAAATTTCGCAACTTTGACATTTCGCAACTATGGCATTTCGCAACTAGGGCATTTCGTAACTATTACATTTCGCAACTGAAGGTTCTAAATTGGCCATTTCGCAACTATGTCCTTTCGCAACTATATTATTTCGCAGCTACGGCATTTCGCAACTATAACACTTCGCAACTATGACACTTCGCAACTATGACACTTCGCAACTGTGAAATTTCGCAACTGTGAAATTTCGCAACTACGACATTTCGAAACTATGACATTTTGCAACTATGACATTCGTGCGACAATGACATTTCGTATTTTTTCAGATCCTAACATTCCAAGTGTGCATTCCCATCTGGATTTTCCTTGGCGTCTTCTTCTTCCTCGCCATGTACACTCAAATTGCTCATCCCGAAATTCTACAGTACTCCATTACGATTTCCTTCATGCTAGCCCCTGTAATCTCTCCGTTCGCCTATATTTTCTTCGTCCCACATTATTGGAACTTCTGTATTGGGAAGAAGTATGTGACACCGATGACGACGTCGATTTGTGCAAGTTCTACGTCCACTTGCGGAAGTTCGGAGAAGAAAGAAGGAGTGGAAAATTGATATAATTAAAAACCTTTAATCAGTAAAATTGTTTGATTTCATGTTTGGAAAAGCGACAAAAAATATTATAAAATGATTTTAAAACAGAACAGACCGACTTGGTTTTTTGGGAACTTCACATAATTCCAATCGACTATAACTTTAAGCCTATCTCGGTTCTTGTGAGAGATATTAAAACATGGTCAACTGCTAAAATGTTTATCATATCAGCAGTAACATTTTATCAGTGAACCACTTTTTGATATCTTTCACGGGAACCAAGATAAATGGGCTCAAAGAGCACATATAGGGTGGTCATCTATTAGAGTGTGTACAGTCTTTGCTTCGATAGGAGATTATTTTGGAGGCTTTAATTTAATTTAATTTGTTTATTGATAAGGTGTAATAAAACATTAGAGGGCAGGACATGAAAGACTCAGAAAAAATGCCCCTCACGAGGCCAAAATGCCCCTCACGAGAAAAAATGCCCCTCACGCCTGACTAGGAAGCCATCTGAGCATGTCCCCGAGTTACACTTCATGAGCAATATCTTTAGAAAGCCCTAGACAGGACATGAAAAAAAAAGATGTTCACGAAATTCTGTTTATAAGTCCCCTCGAGGAGTTGAACTTGTGAGCGCGAAGATTGAGAGTGTGGCGCCGCTACCGACTGAGCCAGGCGGGCGAAGAGAAAGCGGGCGCCCGATGGTAAACATAAGGGTGAGGACGACAGCTGCACGCAGAGTGGCATTAAGCTTTGTACACCGTTTCGGTAGAATGCATACCCTAACTCCAAAAAAACTTCAAAAAATCTCCTGTTCCCTTACATTTAAAGAGCCAAACACTGCTTGAAATCAACTGAAAATTATCTTTTGACCCAGTTTTCTCAAAGATCACTTGTCATGAAAAGCCAAAACTCCATTATTGAAATAAGTTGGTTTATTCAAAAGACTCTCCAAAAGTTTTTACAGAAATACTCGTTGTACTGACTCGTACATCATCAATGAAGCCGTTACCAACAACTATCGATTTAAAGGAAAACTGGGACCAGTAAATGGATTGTACATTATTCATACCGGATATTGGGTCACTTGTGACAATTTGACGAATTTCGATGCTATTACTATCTACATTGGCAATTCCAGACTGACCGTTTCCGATTTGTAGCAATTTTTGAGACACTGGCGTGCCGGTGGGTCACAACGATTGCAATATTTAGAAGTTCATTTTGAAAATGAGACAGTTTTCGACAACTTCTTTGATGAAGATTTGGAAATTGTGAGAACAAATGAAGTGGGAAGATATCCATTGAGGTTTGTACTTTTCTTCGTTCCTTGACTACTGCAATTTTAGATTACTGCAGTTCTGTTCTTTTTAGAGACGGAGGATGATTCGTGATTGCTACAGTATCCAGCGTATGGACGGTGTTAAGGCATTGATTAACTGTGATAATCACCGATCTTTTTATATGATTGTTCAACAGGGAAGAGCAACGAGTAGGAAGGAATAATTATTTGAGAAATTCTTGAAGATGTCTTCATATCGATATTTCATGTCCCCTCCCCTTTAATTGACCCTCCTTTTACGTAACTTTTAACCCCTCCTCAGTGTCCTAACCCATTTTAACAGTAAGATTTAAAAAAAAATGCTGTTTTGAACATTCCATATTTATCAGTGCTTATTGTTACTTTCTGATTAATGCATAGTTAGTATACATTTTTTCTCGAGAATAAATTTTCCTTTTACAAAGCTCTAATTTTCATTTTTCGGTAGATAAAAATATTTTAAAGACATTTTTTTGATCTACGAGGACAACCATTTTTACCGCCAAATTTTTTTTTGAAATCGTGTTGACACCCATTTTGATCTACCCGTTGAGCGCTGAAATTATCGCATTTTTCGATTCTATTTTTTTCTTTGGAATATTTTTATTTTCCCTTGTTTTTAGGATATTTTCTGCTTCAAACTAATTCAATCCGATTGTTTTCCAGAATTGGACCCAATGGATGAGAAAAATCGTTTGATAAAAACCGGAAAACTCCATAAAATAGTTCAAAGACTTCAAAATACACAAGATCCGACAAATTTGGTAAGCAGTTGAATATTTTGTTTAAAAATTGATTCCGAATTTTCTAGAACAATCCAGTGCCACTGAATGTTCCAGAACAAGAAGAGCTGAAAGTATCAAAAGAGGAAGAACAAGAACAAGAAAATAACCAGAATCTTGAGAATCCGAATTCTAGAAAACGAAGAGGTAGGAGCTCTTAACTTTAAGCCAATTTATCACAGCAACTGTGAAAGATAACAGAAAGAGATCAACCGATGAGTTTATCAAAACATCACCAATATTTTGTCAGTTGACCGTTTCTTGATATCTTTGACAGGAACCAAGATAAATTGGGTCAAAGATAGTAGTAAGGCTTCCATTCGGTCGGAAAGTTTAGCCGACCGACCGACAACCGACCCTGCCAACCGACAGCCGACCAAGCTGACAGATCGGTCGGCGATTTTTGTTAAAACGGTTCTACTAGTTTACTGAAACTACTGAAGAATTTTTGAAACAGCGAAAAATATGATTTCCAGCTGAAAACCAAGAAGACCCAAGTACTCCATCAACCTCAGCTGCTGGACCATCCGGAACATCTCCTCCTGCTGGTCCCAAAGATTTCAAAACACTAATAACAAAACTGGAAAACAAAATCCACGTACCAGATGAATTAAACATTGCCGAACTAGTCACAAACTACAAATCATGGGCGAAACGAAATAATTTACTAGACTTGGTGCATTTTGCATCCAAAGTTTTTGGATTCAGACTTCGTCCAACTTATGAGGACAAGTTGGAACAGAACTTGAAACAGCAGCGGCCAATTTCTAGATTCGACAAACAAATTTACTTGAGGATTTACAATTTTCTTAATGACCCGGAACTTTGTGATAAGGATCGATTAAGACTGAATGAGTTTAGTAATAAGGAAATCCGAAAGTTTCGAGCTGAAGCGATCAATATACAAAATATCGCTTTCAACAAATTCAAAGCACGCCAAGAGGAAATTAACGGAATAACATTGGAAGAAGTCAAAAGAAGATTAAGAAAAGAGGTCAATTTGGAAGGAATCGACTGTTTAGGATTTGTGCAAGAAGCCAAAGTTTCGACCGTTGGACGTTGTACTGCGAGCGAATTTGCGAATGCGATATGTGGAGTGGTTAAACATTTTGAATGGCATGTTCTCGAGAAGAAAATAAGGGATTCGAAGCCACTATCGGACCACAGGAAATTTGTGATTTCTAGAATGCATAATTGGATGAATGAGTTTACGGATGACGAGAAAGACAAATTTTGAGTCGACATTTCGCGGATTTGCAGAATGAATGGGTTTAGAAGATGGATTTAAGAATCCCCAAAAATAATTTTTTTTGAAAAATTTAATTTTTTTTCTAACTTTGACCTAGTATATCTCGGTTACTGTAATAGATATCAAAAAGTGGTAAAATAATAAAATGTTAATGATAATGTGATAAACATTATATCAATTAACAACTTGTTGATATCTTTCACAGAAGCTGAGATAATTAATGCCGGAAAAACCCATATCCCCAATTTGATGCCATGGTTCGTGGCGTCTAACTTTGACCTGATTTATCTCAGTTCCTGTAACAAATATCAAAAAATTGTAAACTATTAAAATGTTAATGATAATGTGATAAACATTTTATCAGTTGGCAATGTTTTGATATCCTTCACAGAAAAAGAGATAAATCGGATCAAAGTTACGGAGTCCCTTCTATGCTTTATTAACAAATTTCACTTTACTGGATTTTTAGTTTTTTTTGTAACTTGAGCAAATTTTTGAGCTAATTAGTGATTTCTATTTTGTAATAATTTTCAATTTATCTGTACTATCTGAATATTCAATTATTTGATTATCTCTTAATTTCAGTTCCATTCAATTTAGCCAATCGATTCATTTAATTGACATACATATTTTTTCTGTATCAATGAATAGTTAATTTCTACTTTCCTTTTTCATTCAATTGACGATTTTTGAATATCTTCGAGATTTATTATTTTAATTTTTTATATTTTTTTTAATTTGACAGTCCCTAATAGAAGATTTTGAATTATTGAATTGCGCAAAAATTGTTTGTTTTACTGTTTCAATTGGTTTGCATTTTTTTTATATTCTAGATTTTTGGTGCATTCTCTTTTTCAGGAAAATACGAAATATTTTGACCATCTCCACACTTCTGATAGTTCTGGAAAAGTCGATATTATCGATTTATCAATATTTAGAATTTTCAAAAATCCGTGTTTCGAATTTCCCATATTTATCACTGATTATATACAACTTTTATAATCAGATAGTAACCAATTTAAAAGCAAACTAAATGTTCTTATCCGTGGAAGTCTGAAAATCACAAAATTCGAGCATTTAGTTTTTTTAGTAGATCAAAATATTTGAAATGCAATTTTTGATCTACCAGAACAACCGGTCAAAAGAGCCAACAGATTTCTTTTGGCAAATCAAATCATCCTCATTTCTCTGAATTTTAGTCTTTTTTTTTGAATTTCAGAAAAGTTATTTTCTCTAATCCCTCTTCTATAATCTATTGATAAAAGTACACACCCAACACCAATTTCACCATCACCGTGTCATCTATTTGCTTTTTCTCTAACCACTCTCCTCTTTTTCTATACTCTCTCGCTCTTTCTCTTTTTCTATCTCATTAGCTTTATGTGTTCCAATGCATAGGGTGTGTTCAAATACTTTTTCGTCATTTCACTAACTTCGTTTTTTTTGAAGCGAAGTTTGAAATTTGAATGTTCTCTTCCTGTTTCAAAATCTTCCTTAAAAGTTCTCTATAGAAAGTGGATCATTAACGATTTCAAACTTCGATTTTCAAATTTCTACAGTAATCCAAAATTTTGCAGATCCAGATGAGCCCAAGAACGTCGGTTCAACATCGCCGATCAGCGAAAAATCACCAAGGAAATTGCATTCATGATATAGGTAAGACATTTTTTCACAGTTTCAAAGTTTCCATTTTTTTCGAATTCGGAAAACGGAAAGTTGCTAATACCTTTTCATTGGTGTGCTCTATGAATAGAAAATTTTTTACAAAATTCTCAATTTAACTTATTTCGAACTTTAAAGGTGGGGAGACATGGAAAAAATGATGTTCTCTAATTCCTCTTAAATATGCCCCTCGAGGAGTTGAACTTGTGGAGGTGAGGATTGATGGTGCGGCGACGCTACCGGCTGAGCCACACGGGCAAAGAGGGCGCAGGCGCCCGATGGTGAACATAAGGGTGAGGACGACTGCTGTACGCAGAGTGACATTAAGCTTTGTACACCGTTACGGTAGAATGCATACCCTATCCCCGAAAATTCCCACTTTTGCAGTCATTTTTTCCCAAAAATTTCTGTTTCGGTTTCTTCATTTCAATAGTTGATGAATAACTGATATGTTAATTGATTACCTTTTCGTTTTCATAATTTTCGAAGTTGGAAATATTCTAAAAATTGATTTCAGGATATCAAAAATTCCAAAAATAAAATCATAAAGTTTTGGCTCTTTATGATTTAACGGGGGTTTAAACAATTAACGGGGGTTTAAAGGTGGGGGGACAGGAGATTTTTCGTAGTTTTTTTGTAGCTAGAGTATGCATTCCACCGTCACGGTGTACAACGCTAAATGTCACTCTGCGTACAGCTGTCGTCCGCCTTTATGTATACAAACGGGCGTGCGCTTTCTCTTTGCCCGCGTGGCTCAGTCGGTAGCGGCGCCGCACCCTCAATCATCGCCCTCACAAGTTCAACTCCTCGAGGGGCATCTTTGAACGGAATTTCGAGAACATTATTTTTTTCATGTCCTCCCACCTTTAAAATGTTAACGGGGGTTTAAATTTTTGACGGGGGTTTAAAAAATTAACGGGGGTTTTGAATATTTGAAGGGGTTTTGGGAATTAACGGGGGTTTTCAGAAGGTGTCAGAGTCATGGTTGGGAAAGTCCCCAAAATGTTCCAAAGTGCTACAGTTTCTTGTTTTTTGCTCATTTCAGTTGATTTATTCTTTTCTGAAATCATTTTTTTTTCTTTTTTCGTTTCTAAAGTTTTATGGCCCTGTTCTAGAATTGCGGAACGAATGAAAATCACATAAAAAAATGGGTAGGAAAATTTTGACACTAGGAAACCTTCGTAGATTATAGGCTTAGGCTGAAACGCCATATTTCCTTTATCTAAGTCATCGGAAAATTGGCGGCAAGTTACATAACTCTGCTAGTTCTAACCTCGAATCCAAAATACAAATGTACCGCTTTCCCGGATCACTTGACTCGCCAACACCATTCAACCTCTCTAATTGTAAGAGCAATTGTTGATCGCTCTTCCCTTTCTAAGCCTCCTGTACCTGCTTCCAAGGTTAAATGATAGATAAAGTTTTTTTTCGTTCCGTAATTCTAGAACAGTGCCATGAAACTTTAGAAATGAAGAAAGAAAAAAACAAGAAATGATTTCAGAAAAGAATAAATCAACTGAAATGAGCAAAAAACAAGAAACTGTAGCACTTTGGAACATTTTGGACTTAGCCAAACATCGTCCTGACACTTTTTGAAAACCTAATATTTAAACCCCCGTTAATTCTCAAAACCCCTTTAAATTTTCAAAACCCCCGTCAATTTTTCAATTTTTTTTAAAAACCCCCGTCAAAAATTTAAACCCCCGTTAATATTTTAAACCCCCGTTAATAGTTAAACCCCCGTTAAATCATAAAGAGCCAAAGTTTTGAATTAAGCTGTGTACACCGTTACGGTAGAATGCATACCCTAGCTCCAAAAAAACTCCGAAAAATCTCCTGTCTCCCCACTTTTATGAAAATGTGAGGAGCGGAGCGACAAACCAGTAACAAACTAGATTAAAACGCGCCGAAGGCGCACCAGCTTTATGTTCACTAGATAAGATAATGAACAAACTTTTAACATCAAAATCAATCCGGAAAATGAAACAAAAATTGAAATATCAAAACGTTTTCAGACCAACAAAGTGACCCACTTCAATCTCAAGACAGCAACTACTCTCGTGCTCTCCGTAAACGATCGCCAAAAGCCGAAAAAACAGGCAAAAAGAAAAAAGAGACGACATCTGAGCAATTGTTCCGTCTCTATGTCGACAAGAATGGTGTAATGCAAAATGGACGAGTGTTGAGACAAGTGATGATAAGCACCAGTACCCAAAACTATCAGATTTTTGTCCCTGACCAACCTCCGAAAAAATGCACATCCGTAACTAGAAACAGTACTGACGTGAAAAAGGAAGGCAAGCCTATTTGGGCGCCGTCAGCGGAGATGCGGAATTCGGAAAAGGACGATGTTCGAAATGTGTACTTGAAAACTTTGTGGAGACAGTATCGGGGTCATGTGAAGATTGACGACGCATTCAGACACTTGATGGATAACGAATATGATCTTGTGAAGACGTTCCGAAATATTGATCAACTTTTGAGAACGCTTCCAGAACCTTCCGAAGGTATTACCGGTGTCCAAGTCGACTATTTTCGACCGCTGATGAAGGATCAGAAGGCGTTGGGTGATGTGAAGGCGAAGAAGAATGTTAGTTTGGGGTTTTCCAGTTCTTAATTTTAGAATTTTAGAAAACTTGAATAGTTATATTTTTCCCATTTTATAAAACTCAAAAATGTTGATTCTGAACCGAGATATGATCATTTGTAACCAGCTAGAAAATTGAGAAAGTTAGGCCATTTAGCAAAAATAGTTGTAACTTGGTTCAAAAATAAGCGTTTTCCGATTTAAAACAAGTTATAGCTTTATAAAAAATTCACAAAACTGGAGAAAATTTATCACAATTTAGTTTTCTTTGAAATTGGATTCCTAGGTCATCTAAAAATGAAAAAAAAAAACCGTTTTTTTTTGAGATTATTTCTGGTAAGTTTGAATCGATTTTGATAATTATCACTTTGTTCGCTCGTGTTCATTTTTTGAACTTCAAAAAACTCAATTTTGAGTCAAGCTACGGCAATTTGAATTTGGTAACCTAGAAATTTTGAAAAGTTAGGTCATCAAGTTCAAATCGTTGTGACTTGGCTCAAAATGAAGCTTTTTGAAATTCAAAAATTATTTTAGAATCAAAAGATTATACACAATTTGAAGAAACAAAACATGACCTATTATTGTAATCACTGACCTAGAAATTTGAAAAAGTTAGGACACCCAGTTTTTTGTCCATTCGGGCTTCTAGGCCATTCAAAAAGCGAAATAAATTTTACGGTTTTTCGGACTGTATTTTCAGTTGTCAAATTCAACTTCAATAGTTTCGCTTTTAATTTTCCTTTCTTAGTTTTCAAACTTTAAAAAGTTCAATTCCGAGTCTAGCTACAACAATTTGAATCGATAATTTGATAGTGGTGGCCTAGAAATCCAAAAAAAAAACAAAAACTCATGTCTTGTTGCACATTTCCTGGTTGCATTTGTTTAGATAATGATATTTCAGTTCTCAGATTTCAAAAATCTCAAATTTAAGTAGTATTATGAACGTTTGTGTACAGTGGCCTAAAAACTTTTAAAAGTTAGGTCATCAACTTCAAATCCTTGTAACTTGGTTCAGAATTGAGCTTTTTGCAGTTAGAAAAGTGGACTAGGATTATCTGAATATACAAAATTTTTGAATAATTTATCATGGCCTAATTTTATAAGATTTGGCTTTCTAGGTCACCGGAACAAAATCGTTGGTAAATTTGCATTTCTAGGCCATTTGAAAAAGAAAATAAGTTTTACGGTTTTTCGAACTGTATTTCTAGTTGTCAAAGTCAATTTTGATAATTTCTCTTCAAATTGTCCTCTCTCAATTTTCAAATTTTCAAAAGTTCAATTCTGGCCAATCTACGACAATTGGAGTTTGTTGGCCTAGAAATCCAAAAAGACGAAAACCTAAGCCATGTTGCATATTTCTCGGTTTAATTTGTTAAGTAAGTGCTTTTCCAGTTTTAGGATTCCATTAATTTCAATTTCAAGCGAAATAAGAGACGTTTGTGTTCCGTGGCCTAAAAACTTTTAAAAGTTAGACCATCCACTTCAAATCCTTGTAACTTGGTTTAGAATTGAGCTTTTTTAGATTTGAAAAGTGCTATGAAATTATAACAACTTGCGAAACTTATGAAAATTAAACATGACCTAGTTTTTTTAGTTAAATTGGGTTTCTAGGCCACCAGAACTGAATGAAAATTACATTGCCTAGAAATTAGTCATGGAGGACATAATAAAGCTTCGGAATGGTATTGAGATGAATAAAATCGATGATCAAGAAAAAATACAATATCTTAAAGGAGGCCAGACACCAAAAAAAAAGTTTTCGTGATATTTTGCCTAGAGAACCCCTATGAGGGGTTGAACTCATGACAGGCAACTCAGGGGTACAGCGCCGCTACCGGCTGAGCTACGGGGGCGCAAACACGGCTGACGACCGATGGTCTACATAAGCGCGGCGCGATTTTGTCCCCCGAACTGTCTCCCGAAATTTTTGCTGTCTCGCCTCCTTTAATGTTTTTCTTTAAAAAAAATCAAAATTTTGAAACTGTAACAAATGTTTTCGAAAAACATCGGAAATTCATAGTTTGTGGCCTAGAAATCCGAAAAGACAAACACCTAGACCATAATGCAAGTTTTTCAGTTTCGTTTGTTTAGATAATGCTATTCCAGTTTTCAGATTTCAAAAAGCTCAATTTTTAGCAAAGTTACGGCCATTTGTGTTCCGTGGCCTAGAAACTTTCAAAAGTTAGGCCACCAACTTCAAATCCTTGTAAATTGGTTCAAAAATAAGATTTTTGAAGTTTGAAAAATGGAATGGAATTGCTGAATTGAGCGTTTTTAGATTCAATCCTGTTGAATCATTCAAAAAATTTAAGATTACAAAAATTCAGGGCCGCCGCTACAGCCCAGCCGACCTTGCCGTGTTCTATCACCTCCTGAAGAATCGAGACACAAATATCGATTTTCCAAACGACTGGAATAACAAAGATCCAATGGTTCAACCCGTGGAATTTGAGCAAAGATGGTCATGCTCGAACTGCATGAAGCGATTTCGGAATTTTCAAAACCGACGGCTATGTCTCATTTGTATAACATATGAAGAGCTGACAGGCGGTGAGGAGTTTCCAGCAGACGACGTGCATTTGTACAAAGAAGAGCAGAGGAAATTGGATGAATGGAATCGGATTGAAGAGGAGAAGGAGATCAAATTGACACGAGAGGAAATGGATCGATATTTTGTGAAAAGAGAGGAGAGAAAGTTGAAAAGATGGAGAAGAGGAGAGCTGTATGGGGTGGAATGGGAGCATTTGAGAAAGTATTATATCATGGATGGCCGGAAGATTCCACTGGAGAAGCTGGAAGGCAATCGGTTGGCGCAGTTGCTCAGGAAAACAGAATTGCCCAAGTTGGAAGGGCCTACAGAGGAGGAGGAGGATGCGTGGATGGACCCGATAGAAGATTCTACAAGGTCGTCAGAATCCGGAGAGTCGGAAGCCACGTCATCAGCATCTAAGGCAAACTTGAAGAAGCCTGAGGATCCCAAAGAGTCGAAAAAAGTGTCAAAAAAGCCATTATCGGATCTCAAAGAGTCGAAAAAAGGTCCAATGGAAAAGTCTAAAAACCAAATAAAGCCATCATCGAATCCCAAAGAGTCGTTAGAAGGTTCGAGAAAGAGCAAAAAGTCATCAGATTCGATTTCGTCCTCTGAATCGTCTGAAGAAAATGAATCGAATTCTAGAAAAAGAAAAAATGAATCGAAAAGCGAGGCAAAACAGAAGAAGAGGCGATAGAAAAAGGAGGTGAGGTGAATTTGGGATTCTAGGTCATATAGGGGAAAACTAGGCCATATGAAAAAACTTGGCGAACATGTTCCCATTAGTTCAAACTTCTGTTGGAATCCTAGGTCAATCGGTTCCTAGACCAAGGAAAGCTAGGCCATGTTTTTAAGGTTTCAGGCCACTAGGATTCAAACAAACGATTCTTTGACTTTCTAGGACATCATGACTTTTTTTTAGGATCCTAGGCCACCAAAACCTAAACCTTGGCCAGTACCTGTTTCATACATTTCTAGGTCATTCCGAACTAGGAAATTGTGGTTTTTGGAATTCTAGGCCACTGATATAAAACCTTAGGCTATGGAAATGATAGCAGAAGATTTATTGGTTTTCTAGGCCATCATGTTTCTTTTCTGGGGTCCTAGGCTATTAATATTAGGTTCTATTTCAGATAATTCAAATTCTAGGCCACCGATATCTGGATCCACGCTACTTAAGGCTAATTCTAGGTCAGGGAAATTGGATTCTAGGCTACTGAACTCAAATCCTAGGCCACCAGAATCTGGATCATATTTTTTAGGTTTCTAGGTCATATTGGGAAAACTAGGTCATGTTAGAATCTTTTTTTTTAATTCCGAAAAAAAAATTAATCCGGCGTGATTATAGCTTGATCCTTCAATTCGACACATTCTGATGATCTACCAAACAATTTTCTCGGCTAAATTTGTTTTTTCCATTTTTAAAAAACCCATTTTTATATTTTTTCAACAACCCGAAATTGGCATTAATTGTTTTAAAACTATGTATTTGCTTTACAATGATAATAAATTACTTTTTTTCGTTATTATTGAGTTTTTTGGTCTGTTTTTGTTCCATTTTTAGTCCTTTTTTGGTCCGTTTTCCGTCCTTTTTTCCCGTTTTTTGGCCACATTTTCAGCCACTTTTGGTCCTTTTTTGGTCCGTGTTTGGTCCGTTTCTGGCGAATTTTGGTCTGTTTCCGGCCAATGCTGGTCCGGTGTTGGTCTTTTTTTGATCCGTCTTGGGTCCGTTTTTGGTATGTATTTGGTCCGGTTTTTGTCCGTTTTTTGTTCTTTTTTGGTCCGTCTTGGTTCCGTTTTTGGTCCGTTTTTGGTCTGTATCAAGTCTTTTTTCGACCATTTTTGGTGCGTTTTCGGGCCATTTTGATTCCGTTTTAGGCCCGTTTTCGGTCAGTTTCTGGTCCGTTTTTCGTTCACTTTTGCTCCGTTTTCGGTGTGTTTCTGGTCCTTTTTTGGTTCTTTTTTGGTCCGTTTTTTGTCCGTTTTTGTCCCGTGCTTGGTCAATTTTTGGTCCGGTTTGGGTCCGTTTTTGGAATGTTTTTGGTCCGTATTCGGTCCATTTTTCAGCCATTTTTCAGTTATTTTTCGGCCATTTTCCGTTTGCTTTTGGTTCGTTCTTTGTCCAGTTTCAATCCGTTCTTGGTCCGTTTTAAGTCTGTTTTTGATCCGTTTTTGGTCCGTTTTTGGTCTGTATCAAGTCTGTTTTCGACCATTTGTGGTGCGTTTTCGGGCCATTTTTGGTCCGTTTTAAGTCTGTTTTGAACCTTTTTTGGTCCGTTATTGGTGATCGATTTCAAATGTTGAAAAGTTTTGAAAAATTAAATCTGTCAAAATCATCTAAACTGAAATTATATTCGTATTTCGAAAATTAAAAATGCTCGAAACGGTGATTTTTCGGAAAAAAATCGAATTTTTTTTTTGAATTGAAATTTTTCTGAAATTCCGATATTGAGAATTTCCAGAATACCTATAAAGAAGTCATCAAAAAATCATAAAATAAAACAGTCATAGTTACTTTAATTATGAAACTGAAAATTTTCAATTTGAAAATAACAATTTTTTATTCCATAACTACAAGGTATACGAAAAACTATAAAAAATTAGCAAAAATGATGTTTTTTCTTTTTCAAAATTTAATTGACCAATTAAATAATTGTCTCAATATTCATTTCTCTGCGTTAATTGGGCTCGTTTTCCTTGATTTTTGCCATTTTTCTGGTCCGAATACTGTAGGTTCTCTTGATTTACGACTGGAGCCGCCGGTTCATGATATTTTTGACCCTGAAAACTGGTTAAATTAGGCCAATTAATGGTAATTGGCGATGATTACCGATTGGTCTTGTGAATTGGTTGGGATACTGTAGGTACTGTAGTTCGCATTGATTTTCATGAAAATTGTTCGGATGGGTGGCAGAGGTGTTCCAGTTGGTTTGGGGGCTGAAACTTTTGAATTTTGAAAAAATTTCCCTCAAAAAAAATCTTGGGGATTACTGTACCTGGATATCCATTTGGTCCACGGACCCAACTCCGATAGTCCCATCCTTTCTCGAGGGTCCAGCTGGGCGTGAATCCGACACTGTTGGCCAATTGTTGGAAGTTCTGAAACATTTATTGGAATTTTGCGAATTTTGAAAATTTGAAAAAAAAATCAAAATATGATGTTGAAACTGAAAATTTATATTATGGTTTTTTTATTTTCAGAATTTCGAATATTTTTGATTTTCAGGAAAATTTTCAGAAATTTTTAATATTCGAACTTGAAGTATTTTCGATTCTGGAGTTTTTCGAACTTTCGGGTTTTTCATAATTTCCGAAATTCCCGAAACTTTGCTTTTTTTTGGATTTCTGAGAAGTTCTGAAATGTTTATAATTTTTGCGATTTTTGCGATTTTGAACTTTTTTTGGATTTTCGGAAGAATTTTTGAATTTTTGAAAATTTAGGATTATTGAAACGTTAAAATTTTCAGAATTTTAAAATTTTTGGATTTTTCAATTTCCGATTTTTTGGAAATTTTATATTTTACACTTGTCTGCAATTTTCAGAAGTTTCGAATTTAGCATTTTCCCAATTTTTTGGAATTTTTGAAATCCTTCGAATTTTCGAAATTTTCGAATTTGTGGGTTTTTCAAAATTTAGAATTTTTGGAATTTCAAAATTTAAGAATGTTGGGAAATTTTGGGATTTTCGAAATTCAGAAGTTTCGGATTTTTTCGATTTTTTAGTTTTTAGAAAATTTTTAACATTTTGAATTTTTAAATTTTTTTCAAAAATCTCACATCAACTGGAGCCGCCGCACTATTCTGCTGTTGGCTCACTGGTTGCTGTGGCTGTGCCTGTGGATTACTGTAGTTTTGTGGCGCCTGGTTACTGTAGTTTCCAGCGTTCACCACCATCGATGCATCTTCCTGCTGTCCGTTTTGCATCTTTTTTAACCTTAATTAGAAGGTAATTAAAAGTTAACAGGGGTGATTAACAGGAAAGATCGAAAATATAAAATTTGGGATTAAAAACCCAAAAAAATTTTAAAAATTCAAGAAAAATCAATTTTTAAAAATTAAAGATTTCATTAATTAACTGAGCAATAAATTAGCAATTATCGAAAAACGGCAATCGGAAAATAATTAATTATTATAATTACTGGTAGTTAACTGTCAATGGGTCTGTAGGATACTGTTTGTACTGTAGTTTGACACCCAATTTTTCAAAATCCACCTGACGAGGACATGGCGGAAGGCGCTGGCCTGGAATGTCTGAAAATTTTGAGTTAATTGGTCTAGTTAATTACCCTAATGATCTATTTAATCAGAACCGGGAACTCACTTTCTGGTTTCATTGGTTGCAGCACGAAACGTGGCTGTTGCTGGGGATTACTGTAGTCATTGCTCATCATCATCGGGCTTCGCATTTGTTCCGGGTTACTGTAGTTTGGCGGTGGGTTACTGTAGGTTGTCGTTGAAACCGGACTTAACATTGTTTGTGGGTTACTGTAGTGTCCCATTTGATGTGTAGGCATCTGGTTTTGGTTACTGTTGTTTTGAGTTCGATGTGTAGGCATCGGAGAATTCTGGTTACTGTATCCATGAGTTTGATGTGCAGGTATTTGGTTTTGGTTACTGTTGTTTTGAGTTTGATGGGCAGGCATCGGAGAATTCTGGTTACTGTAGCCTTGAGTTTGATGTGCAGGTTTTTGGTTATTGTAGTTCACAGTTTGATGTGCAGGAATTTGATTTTGGTTACTGTATCCTTGATTTTGATGCGCAGGATTTTGGTTTTGGTTACTGCAGTTTTGACTTTGATGTGCAGGAATTTGATTCTGGTTACTGTAGCTCTGGGTTTGATGTGTAAGCATTTGATTTTGCTTACTGTAGCCATTAGTTTGATGTGCAGGTCTTTGGTTACTGTAGTTGAGTTGGACACCCATGGGTCGGCTTCCTTCGAAATTCGCATGAGGATTATTGTAGCTGGTGGTATTGTAGATGTGACCAGCAAAAGCCACGTCCCCTGAACTACTGTATCTCGTATGGTTACTGTAGTTCTGGCTACTGTACTGAAAACCTTGTGGTCGCTGGTTTTCATTTGAGCTCTGCTTACTGTAGCCAGTCGGATTACTGTAGTGAGCATTGCTCATCGAGTTCTGGTTACTGTACTGGTATCCTTGGTGGCTATTGTAGCTTGGAGGAATACTGTAGTTTGAGTTATTGTATCCTGGCTCAGAAGTTTCTTGATTCCAATTTTGAGTCTCCGGGGTACTGTACACCACGTCTTGCTGGTTTTCTGGATTACTGTAGGCAACAATTCTATCATTGCTCATTCCTGGATTACTGTTGATGATCTCTTGTATTCCCATTGAATCGAATTCTGGAGTGTCTTGAGTGCTGCGATTCTGAAATTCATGAAAATTTGGAGGAATTTTTTTAAAGGTGCATATCTCAAAAACTGAAAAAACTAGACAGTATTGAAGAAATGTAAAACATGAAATTTTACACGTTTTGGTAGTACAAATTTTTTTGTTAGAGTTGTTGGTTGTTGAGATATGCACCTTTAAAGTTGACGCGCCGTCTGCGTCTCTTCATCTCTCCAACTTTAAAAGCGCATATCTCAAAAACTAGAAAAGCTAGACAGTTTTTGTTAACTTACGAAATACGTAACATTTTATGCTCTACATCTCTCTAATTTTGAAAAATTGCCTAGTTTTTTTTTTTGAGATATGCGCTTTTAAAGTTAGGGCGCCTTTAATGCAGAGGGGAGGAAAAAAGTAAACTTTAAAGGCGCATATCTCAAAAACTAAAAAAGCTAGACCATTTTCATAAACTGATAAGATTAATACAATGTCATGCTCTCCATGACTAACCATAAATTCTCTCTCCAATTGCTCGGCAAACATGGGTAACGGGCTCAACAAGTCGAAGTCGAATGGATCATAATCCTTATCACTCGCTTTCTTCAAAAATTTTGGATTTCGATTCAAATATTCATCAACATCGGGTTCAAGAACAAGAGGTTCGTCGATTTTCGGCAATTTTGGATTCGTTTTTTCTTCTGCAACTTTTCGTTTCGTTAGCTTCTTTGGGTTAACCGCCACATCTTGAATATTCGGAATCACTGGGATTATTGAAATCAGATTTTCCGGTTCCTTAGACGTTTTCGATGCCCAGAACGTGTCCCAGAGTTGAGCTCTTTGCTCTTCAGAAGCATTTAGAAAATTGAAAATTCGCCTGATCGATGCCTGTCCTTCTGACTTCATTCGTAGGTATTCTGCCTTGTACCGTATTAGACTACGGTAGGAATTCAGCGAGCATTTTAGGATCATTTCGATGAGATCCTCTCGACGCATTTTTCTTGCAAGTCTCCAATTTTCAATTTTTCGGAGAACTTCTGTGGTGTCGGGGAAGGTTTCTGGTGGGAGGTTAGCGTCAAGGAAGGTGGGCTGCTCTGGTGGAATTTCCTGGGCTTTCGGCTTTTTGGGCTTCCTTTTAGGCTTTTTTGGGGCCTGATTTGGGTCCGAATTAGTGGCTATTAAGATTGGAACAGCTTCAGAAACTTCTGGAACCCTCTCTTGAGCATTTTGAGCCAAACTTGATGTCGTTGAGTCTTCTGGAACCGTCCGACTTGGTTGCTGATCTAAAAGTGTGGTCATTTGACTAGTTTGCTGAGCAGTTTGAGCCGAATTAGAGATAACTTTATATGGAATGCCTTCTGGAACCTGTGGGATTCTTTGTAGAGCATTTTGAGCCAAATCTGGAATCGTTAGGTCTTCTGGAATCGTCTGAACTGATTGCTGAGCTATTTGGGGCAAACTTTGTAAATTCGGGGTTGTAAGATCTTCTGGAACCTTCTGCCTCATTTCCTGATCTTCACACTCCTCCTCCATACAATCCTCATCATTCCCAATCTCATGCAACAACCATAGCTCCTCGGAAATGTCCAATTTCAAAATTCCCGCCTTCTCCTCCTCCCCAATTTTCAAAAAATTGTACATCCTCCGAATCAGCTCTCTTCCAGCAAACATATCTTTCCCTTGCACCTTAGTCTCTCTCAAATTCAAATATTCCGATTCCAGACATCCAAGGATTTTTTCAGAAAATTCGGAAATCGGGATTTTCGAGGCGTCGAGCCAGATTTTGGTGGCATCTAGGATTTGGTTCGTGTCCGGGACAAAATTGGCAGGTAGTTTGGCGTCGAGGATTCTGAAGACATTGTTGATTTCTTCTTGAAAATTGGGGTCTTCGATTTCTTCTAGTTGGATGTCATCAGATTCGCTGTTTGGGCTTTCAGGAGATTCGAAAATGGGAGATTCTTCAAAGATTAGAGCATTCTGAAAATGAATTTTTCAAAATAAAATATGAAATTCAGAAGCTCAAATCTTACCTCGAAATTTTTTTGCAGATTATCTGGGACTTTTTCAGCTAAAGCTGGACTATTTTCTCGACTCGTATTCACCAATTCTGGACCATTTCCATTTTCAGAAGTCTTCGATGCAGCTTTCTGGAGTTTTGGACGAACGATTTTGGAAATTTTGGTTTTCACAGCCTGCAAAAATATTTAATTGTAACAGTCGCAAATAAAAAAAAGATACTGTTATCATAAAATCATTTCTGAACTCCATGAAACAGTATTAAAATTTGTAGAAATCTAGTCTGAAAAAAATTAGTTTTCGGGTTGATTTTTTCGAATTTTCCGAATTTTAGCATATTTTGAGAATAATGTCAGCCGTTTTTCAGATATTTGGACCTATTTTCCAAGTTTTTTTTTGCTGTTCCAGCCATGTGTTTTAAACGAGTTTCGGTTTTTTTATTAATCGACGAAAGATATTAAAGTTTCTTCATGCTGTTCTCTAGCTTTTCTGATTTTCAATTTTCAAAAAAAATCTGAATTTGAACAAAATTCTTTTGACAGTTTCAATTTTACTATAAGAGATTTTACATAATTTTTTGACGATTTCTCAGAAATGTTCCTGCAAAAAGAAATACTTGTACAAAACTAGGTCAAATCTAACAAATATAGAAGAAGTGATCTAGAAAAGTGATAAACGTTGAAAACACTTAACAGTAACAGCGAAAAATTGCTTTTTATCATGGATCTTAAGAAATATGTCTAAAAAATTGTCAATTGATAAAACTTAGTTTGATAAATATTTTATCAGTTAATCATTTTTGACCACTTTTTGATATCTATTGCAGGAAACGAGATAAACTGTCTCAAAGTTAACACAACACAATTTCCAAGTATGAATAGAATAGAAAAGTTTCAAAAAATTCTTAACACATAACCGAAACAGCAAATAAAAAGCTTTCAAATTTGGCTCGTAAATTTTGACCCAATTTATCTCGGCTCTTGATAATGATATCAAAAAGTTGTCTACTGATAAAATAGTACTGATAATGTGATAAATGTTTTATCAGGTAATAATTTTTGTACATCTTCTATAGGAAGCGAGATAAAGTGACTCAACGTTAATGGTAATGAAGCGTTTGTTAATAAGATACTTTGCTAACTTTGAGTACATTTGTCTCGGTTACTATGAAAGATATCAACCGTTAAAATATTACTGATAGCATGATAAATTATTTATCAGTTGACAACTTTTTAATATCTCTAGCAGGAAACGAGATAGACTGAATCTAAGTTAAGAAAAAATTTTAGTGCGCTTCTTCATGGTCCCTAAAGTTAGTGATCCAGAAAATATTCCCAAAATCTACAGTAACCCTCCAATTCCCAAACCTCACCTCCAACTTTTTTTTCTGATTTTCCGACAGACCAAAATCCCTCAAAAACAAGTTCTCTCCCGGATTCTGCATTCCTTCAAAATTGGTCCAATCCTTTGTTGAGATCTTCAACTTCATAATTTTCTCCTTCACCTCTTCCGTCATCTCAATCCAATTGTGCATTCGAAGAACGAATTTCTGAGCACGGAGCAGCTCATTCCACTCGGCTTTTCGAGCTCTCATCTTTCGATAAACCTTATCAGTACATCCCAACACAGAGTTGGCCAAATCGACGAGCGACATTTTTGGCGGTTTCTTTTTGCAAGGATCCGTTAGGGACAGGTTGCGTCGCCAACCTTCAATACTGTCAACAAGACCTGGGGCGTCTGGTGTGAATCCTTCTGGTAATGGAGCGTTGATCATTTTGAGAGCCTCCAGAATTGTGAACACTTTTTCAGATTCCGCTTTTCGGAGACTTGCAATACGGTAACTTTCCTGTAAGAAGAATTTTTGAGGTTTAGATGATTTGGTTTACTTAACGATTTGAAAACGCTTAAAGAACATTAAGATGTTTTCAACACATAAGTGAAACATCAAAAATCGGCTTGTTGAAAAAGGGATGGTAAACGGCTTAGAAAACGCTGCACTGTCAACTTCAAATCCACATATCTCATTTCCTGTGAAAGATATCAAAAATGTGTCAATTGATAAGATGTTACTGATAATATGATAAACCTTTCATCCATTAGCAACTTTTTGATATCTTTCACAGGAACGGAGATAAATTATTTAAAAGTTGGAGGGTCTTTTTACAGGCTTAATATTAGCTCAATGAATAGATAAAACCTAAAAATGGTTCAAAGTTAGTCAAAGCTAGCTGGAAATAAATTCAACATTTCAGAAAGTAGCAATAACCTTTGAACCCAGAAAAAGACTGTACTATTACAAAATTATCAAAATCGGCCTTAGAATGTTTCTGAAACAGCTAGCAAATATTTTAGACTATCTGAAGCTACCTCATGGAATACTTCAAGAACATTAGTGGCAACGGGCCCTGCCATAGTTTTGTTTAGAATCAGTTTTGACCAACCAAAATAGATGTGATAGAAGAACTCAAGTGCTACAGTATGGTACTATTCGGGATACTGTATCTTGTCTATGAACAAAGTTACAGAGAAAAAGGAGGAGGCGTGTTCTCCGCAGAGAAATCTAGCTCCGCCCCTCAACGAATGGGCAGCCTCCTTTTTTGACATTTTATAGAAATTTTCTTTCGAAAATCCCAACCAGATTAGTTTTGGTCCGTTTTCACTGATTCTTTTTTGATCGATAGAAAATCTATTTGGCTACGTGGTTACCAAAATTCGACAAGAATTGAACTTTTTGAACATAGATATAATAAAAAACGTACGAGTGGATCGGGGTTTTTTCATCTTTTCCGTTTTTTGCCGCTATTCACTTTGAGTCAATTAATCTCGCTTTCTGTAAAAGATATCAAAAAATTGTCAATTGATAAAATATTTATCGTAATATCAGTAATATTTTATCGGTTGACAATTTTTTGATATTTCTCACAACAACCGAGATAAATCGGACCAAAGTGTAAAAAGGAGTTTAAATAGGTAAAAAAATGTTTCAGAAACTGCTAAACAGTGGCTAAAAAATTTCAATTGTTTTCAAAGTGACATATCCAGAATATAATTCAACAAAAAAAAACGTTTCTAAAATCTGATGTGAAAAACAAGAGGCTCAACTTTAATCCAATTTATCTCAGTTTTTGTAAAAGATATAAAAAGATAAAAGTTGTTTTAAGTTAAAAGATATAAAGTTGTCAACTGATAAAAAGTTACGGATATTATGATAAACATTTTATCAGTTGACAATGTTTTGATATATCTTACAGAAACCGAGATAAATTAGGTTAAAGTTGGAAGGCTCTTTTACAGATTCCACCCTGAATCAAAGTATATGAAAATACGCCAGAAATGATTCACAGCTGGCGGTCCTGTCATAGGTATTTTAGGACCCATTTTTTGACAAGCTAAATTCTATATGATAGAACATGACAAGTACTGCAAAATGATACAATTCGGAATACTGTATCTTGTCTACGAAACTATAGCAAGGCCCGCTAGGGACGACATGCCTCGTTTTCAAGTATTTTCAGGAAAGTTCCAAAAACAGAACTAAATTTGGAAGACTCTAAAATCGCTATGTCTCTGTAAGCGTACCAAAAAAGAAAGTATAGGAAAAACGACACATATGTTTGGAGAAAAGAAGAAGAAGAAGAAGAAGAGAAAGAGAGAGAGAGAGAGAGAGGCGCAGAGAAGACGGAGACTCCTCCCCTGGCAGGGGAGGAAGGGCATGGCAAGTCTACGTCCTCCCCACGAGATTAGTAAGATGTTTTAATGAAAAATTGTTCTGAGCTACAGTATCCTAGAGCCTCTGCTATAATAAAAATTTAGTAAAAAGACTATTATGAATTTCAAAGCTTTCTGATTCTCTTGGAAATTTTGATTTTTTGAATTTTTACACATTTCCGGTAAGAGATATCAAAAAGTTGCCAACTGATAAAATATTTATCATGTTATCAGTAACATTTTATCAGTTGACAGTTTTGCGATATCCTTCACAGGAATTGAGATAAGTGGCTTAAAACTAGAGGCTCTCTATTGGCAAAATTTGAGCAAAATTAGAAGGGGTATTATAGTGTTAAGGATAATTGAATTTAAAAAAAATTAAATTATCGATTTGTTAAAAAAAAAACTCACCTGCAACTCCAAAATCATCGGATGTGTCTCCGGTGTCGGAATCGCCAATCCCTGCTGCATCGCACTCTTCTCTCGATCATACATATTCCATTCCAAACTCAAATTCATGGTGACAATTCGTTGGCGAAGGCATTCACAGACACTCAAAAAATTGAAAAACCTCCAAACGCCCTCTCTCCGTTGGACCATATCCTTCCATGCCATCTTCTTGTGTTGTCTCAATTTTCCATAAACCCCAGATCCTCTTCCGATCACTTGATTCGAGAAATCAATTTGTCGAATGTTCTTGACTGCTCTCCAACAATCAGCACTATCCAGAATGTCGGCAATGTTTGGGGTGTATCCAATTGGAAATTCGCGGTCCAGGAATTCACAGATTTGTCGGGGAGTTGGTTGGATTGGAGAGTTGCATTGGCACACTCCTGGTTTGAGGGTCTGAAAAGATTTCTGGTTTAGAAGGCTGTGCGCTTTAGGCTTAGTGACCTTATGCTTAAAGACTTCAGACTTAAAGTCGCTAAACTTAAAAAAAAGTGCTGTAGGTTCAAAGGATTTCAGCTTGATAACTTTAGGCTTAAGGATTTTTTATTAGAACGCTTGGGGCTTAAATGTTAGGGCTTTAAGCTTGAAGTCTCTAGGCTTCAGGGCTCTAGACTTGAGGGCTCTAGACTTGAATGTTCAAAAGCGTTAGGCTTCAAGGTTTTTAGCTTAACGCGTTAACCTTAAAGTCACTAGGTTCAAATGCTTCAAGATTTTAACTTACAACTGGAGCGAGTTTTGTATGTATAACTTGAATTTCGGAATCACTTGGTACTGTATCCGATGCTTCTGGTTTCTGAGTCATTGAAGTTGTTGGAAGTGGTTCTGAAAATTTAAGATCATTGATTAGGAATAAGGTTTAAAGATGAGGGGGTATGAACTTCTTGGAATTTTCAAAAAACGTATGCTAATTTTGACATAAGATTCCTAAATATATCAAAGTCGTGAAACGGAAAAGTTATTTACTTTTTTGCAGTTAAAGCATACTTGTAATCCGGGCCTTTGCCGGGCCTTCGCGGGCCCTGCCATAACTCCTTTCAGAATTGATGTTTTCGAACCATCTCAATCAGGTATGATAGAGCTCCACGAGTACTACAAAACGGTATTATTTGGAATACTGTATCTTGTCTATGAACAGAGTTACAGAGCAAAAGGAGCAAAAAAAGCAGGCCCGCCCCGGGCCTGCCGGGCACTGGGAGAAAAGCCACTTTATGACCTGTAACTTTGTTTATAGATAAGATACAGTACTCCAAATAATAAGGTTTGAAAATATGTTGAAAATTACATTAAATTTTGCTAAAAATGACTGAAAATCACCCAAAATCACCTACAACAGTTCGAAAAACGGCTCAAAATGATCAAAAACTCACCTCCCATAATTATCGGTGAAGCATCAAATGTTGCTGTTGAAGAAGACGGTTCGTTGGGAAGCATCGTTGGGCTTCTGAAAAAAGTCTACAATAATATGGCTCTCAGAATCTCGACCCAATTTATCTCACTTCCTGTTAAAGATATCAAAAAGTTGTCAACTGATCAAATGTAACTGAAATTTGAAAAGCATGATATCAGTTGACAACTTTTTGATATCTCTTACAGGGAGCTAGATAAACTGAATCGAAGTGTAAGATTAACGGATACAAGCTCATGATGAATTGAGAAAAGATAAAACAAGGAGAAGAAGAAAATTCAGTGAAACAATGAAATCAAATGTTGATATCGATTTTTAAGAAAAGGGGTAAAAGTAGATCAAAAAAAATATGAGAAAAAATGGCGGCAAATTAGAGGAAGTAGGTTTCAAACTATTTTAGATATGAATCCAATATAGAATTAGAATGATTTTCTAGAAAAAAAAACATTCAGAAACAGCAAAAAAATTGAATGAAATTATCCCAAAAATAACTTAAAGTTAATCAAAAATTGGTCTGAAATAGCTTAAAAACCTTCAAAAAGCATCAAATTTTCAGAAAATGAACTCAATATTTTAAAAAATTGACCCAAAAAACTCAGAAATAAACTTTAAAAGATCTAAACAATGGTCCCAAGAACCTGTCAAAATATCCTTAAAATTTCAAAGAAAGGACCTCAAACCGTTCAAAAATGACCCCAACATCTCATAAATGAGCTCGGAAACTCAAAAAAATTGACTCAAAATCTCTAAAAATGGACAAAAACCTAAAAAAGTGACCTCAAAACATCTAAAACGAAATTTGTTCAAAAAATGATCTAACGTTGTTTAAAGGCGCTTGATTTAAATGAATGACCCTAACCAAAAAGAAAAAGGGGTGCAAAAGACACACAAAAAACATAGGGACCATCACATTCCACCTTACACACAGACAGTGTCAATGAAAATCGATGAGTGCCTGTGCTGTGCACAGTGCGCATATAGAAGACCAAGATAAAGAGGGGCTGTTGGTGGGGGGACAAGGACGGGTGAAGGAGGACTAGCAACACACAAACGGCATAAACTACGGTAACTCCGTCTATCTTCCCCTAGGCGGGGCAGCCACACTGAACAAACAGGGGGTCACCCTCTTTTTTTTCTCGGGCTGCTACATTGCAAATGCGCTCTATAGGAGGGAGCTTGTCTGTCCGACAGAGGGACTGTTGGGGACCCTTGGGTAGGGGAGTCACCCTCCAGGAAGACATACTAGACAATTAGAAAGTGCAATGTGCAATTGCGCTCTGTCGAATAGATCGCCTAAGAATCGAAATGCGCTCTATTGGACTGTTTAGAAGTCACCTAGAAAACGAAAAGGAGTATAAAAGGCCTTCGATTCCTAAATATCCTAGAGGAAAGACAAGGGGATAGAAGAGTCTAGAAGATAGGATTGAGCTCCTAGAAAATAGTAATTCTTTCAGGAACTTGCTCAAAAATTGTCCTAAAGATCTGAAAATACGTTAACAATAAACTAAAATAAACATTATCTACAACAAATGTACATCGTAATCTCAGAGTCATTCATATTTCCTAAGAACGATGAAACAGGAAAAAAAATGCTGGAATGATTTGTGCAAAAAGGAAAATAGTCAAACATTCAGGCCAGAATGAGACTAATAGAAATAATGAATTTGGTTTCTCATTAAAGGTGGGGGGACAGGAGATTTTTCGTAGTTTTTTTGTAGCTAGAGTATGCATTCTACCGTGACGGTGTACAACGCTTAATGTCACTCTGCGTACAGCTGTCGTCCTCGCCTTTATGTATGCAATCGGACGTGTGCTTTCTCTTTGCCCGCGTGGCTCAGTCGGTAGCGGCGCCGTACCCTCAATCATCGTCCTCACAAGTTCAACTCCTCGAGGGGCATCTTTGAACGGAATTTCGAGAACATTATTTTTTTCATGTCCCCCACCTTTAATACAGATGTGTGCCTTCTGAACAAATCTATAGGATATGGATGATAGGGTGAAGACAGACATTTTCAGTTTTTGGATCTGAAGACGTAGAAAGTGGTCTGGGACCCTCTAGTTTTATGACAATGTATACGTTGGGGTGAAGACAGGTACAGTAAGATACAATTTCAAAAGCACTGTCAATGTCATACTAGAACCCGACTACCTTGAACAATAGGACTCCTTCCGTTTGGCCCAATTTATCTCGGTTACTGTAGAAGGTATCAAAAAGTTGTTAACTGATAAAACGTTACAGATGCCATGATAAGCATTTTATTAGTTGACAACTTTTTTATGCTTTTCGAGGCAAGCGCTATGCCTCTGGTTGAACTCCACAACCAAGTGGGCCAAAATCCGACGACGAATGAAGGTGGAGCACTGGCTGGGTACTAATTATGGGTAACTGGAGGCAATCAAGTCGAAATCTGGAAAAAACCACTTGAACAGTCTGCATTGTGGTCCGCTACGACGGAAAAACGGATCTCATGGCGACCCGGTAGATCAAGAGAACAAAACATTTTTTTTGAAAATTTGTATTTTGAAATAAAAAATTAAGAAGCTGAAAATAATGATAATATTTCAAATGTGTCTGAAAAAGTAAAGAAAAACATTTCTGGATTGAAAACAATTCTTTAAAATTTTTTACAGGATTTCTTTAAAAATCTTCCAAAATCTGGAAATTTCTTTAAAACAGGAAAATTTCATAAAAAATGGCATCATCATTAAGTACACTGAAATTCTGAAATTTTAAAAAATTTTAGCAATATTTTGAAACATTGAAGAATTCCAACTTTTGAAAAAAAAATTAAAACCAATTTTGAAAATATTTTGGAAGGTTTTGTTTGTCAGAAACAAAGAAAAATCCAAAAAAGAGTTGAGATCTGGAGAAACCTGAAACACTTAATTTTTGGAAAATAATTTATAGTTTTTCCTGGACTTTCTCTACCAAAATCTGAACAAATAATTTGTCTGAAAAAAACCTGAAAAAAATTGAAGCATATTATTTGTCAGACGCAAAAATAGGTTTAAAAAAAGTAGAAATCTGTAAAAGTCGGAAAATTTCCTAAAATTGAACAATTTTATTTTTGGAAAAAATCTCAACTTTTTCGATTAAACTTTTCCAAAATTTCCAAAAAATGAAAATTGAAAAATCGTCCGAAATGTCATAAATTCATTTTGATTTAAGGAATTTGATCACCAATAAATTAGGGAACGACGGCCCAACAAAATGATTGCTAACATCTTATGCAACTTTTTGAAACAGAACAAATTCAAATAATTTGAAATTTTTTGGGTCATGACCTGGATTTTTTTTAGGTCATGACCTATTTTTTCTAGGACATGACCTAAATTTTTCCAGGTCACGACCCATTTTTTTCTATGTCATGACCTGGATTTTTTTTAGGTCATGACCAATTTTTTCTAGAACATGACCTAAATTTTTCCAGGTCACGACCCATTTTTTTCTATGTCATGACCTAATTTTTTTCAGGGCACTGCCTATTTTTTCTAGGTCATGACCTAAATTTTTCTGGGTCATGACCTAATTTTCAATTTGTTCTAGGTCTTAACCTAATTTTTTATTTTTCAAAAAAAAAAGTTCTGAAAAAATACAGTTTTTAGAAATTCATAAAAATGGCTACCAACCTTTTTGGAAATTGTCAATTTCTTGGATTTTTGAACACTTTTTTATTTCTTTAATTCCGAAACTTCACATGTAATAATCAAATTTCAAATCAGAAAAATCAAAAATTCAAGTTTCACCGAAACAGGTGATTTTTATTTTTCCTAAACAACAAAAGTCACATGATTCCATTTTCTTCAAAACTACACTAGCAAATTTCCACAACTTGTTGAAAATTTACCAATTTTTAAAAAATCACAAAAAAAATGTTCAATTTGACAATCGATGAAGTGTTCGACTCGGCAAAAGACACATTTGCTTTAACATACTTTTTCATTTTTCTGGCACTAATTTTATGTTTTTTGGTGATTTTGCCGTTTTATGTGTATGTCAATAAAGTGAATCGAGAAAGGGATAAATCGGTGCGTTTTAAGCAAAGTTATAAAAAAGTTTAAAAACCGGAATTTCTAAATTTCTAAAAAAAATTGAGAGTTTTTTTTTCGGTTTCATTTTGTTCTTAAAATTGTGTCAAAATTTGAAGTTTTGTTATGATTCTACAAGAAGTATGGTTATTTTGAATTTCCATTTTTCGTTTTTTCAGACTCCAATATTCCCAATAACCAATCATTTTTACGAGATTGCCAAAGTTTCGTATTTTCTATTTTTGTATATAGTTATCTCATTTCTGTTGATGTTCATTTTGTCCATTAATGATTCGTAAGTTAATTGCCATTCTAATTACCCTTAAGTTAGCAATGATTGGCTGTGCTACACGGTTACATGGGCCAAATTTTAAAATTTCGATTAATAGTAGTTTTATTTTCAGGTGTTTAAAACATTCTAGAACTTTCTTGAAAAATTGGAAAAATCTGAAAATAATTCTAAAATCATTTCGATGTTAATGTATTGTCGAATTAAGAAAACTGGGAACCTGAGATTTTGAAAACCATCGCTTTTTTTATCTTCGAAGAAGCGCGGAAAAATCGTAATTGTTCACACTCAAAATCGTAATAATCTAGAGCTATTATGCTTGTCTGAGAAAAAAAAAGGTTAGAGAGTATTTTTTGCAGTCTGAATACGGTAGCGATATCGAAGCGGAGAGCCTAAATAGCACACATAATTTGGAGACACAGACACTTTTTCTCTGCGTCTCAACCTTTTTTTTCTCAGACAAGGATAATATCAACACAATCACTGACATTAAGAAAATTTCTAAAATCTTTAGCAACTTTTCAAAACAGTGAAAATTCGATCTTTCGAAAACACTTTTTTTGAAACAGTTTTTCACATGACAATGCAGGATGCTAATACACATGCCAATACAGAATGTCCCACACACCGTCGACTTTCAGCCCATATATATCTTTTCCTGCGAAAGATATCAGAAAGTAGTCAACTGATAAAATGTTACTGATATTATGATGAACATTTTCTCAGTTGACATCGTTTTGATATCTCTCGCAGGAACCGAGATAAATTGGTTTAAAGTTAAGAGGTCGGCAGCCAACCGTGTAGCTCCGCCAGGACGCGCCGACTTTTCAACTTTGACTCAATTTATATCGGTTCCCATAAAAGGTGTCAAAAATTGATCAACTGATAAAATTTTTATCATGTTATCAGTAATTTTTAATCAGTTGACCACTTTTTGATATCTTTCACAGAAATCAAGATAAATTGGCTCAAAGTTAGTAAGCTCATTCTAGTAGAGTGTTTACGGTATCTTCAAAAAATTTAGTGATTTTTTTCTGAAAATTTAACCGCTAAATTTTTAGTGCTGGTTATGCTACACTAAGCTGTGTAACCTTTATTGTCACCTGTTTCTCCTTATACGTAATTGTTCAAGTTTGCCAACTCCTTATATCATTTCTGGCTATCCAAAGATTATTCTTATATTTTCTACCAAATTCCGAAAAGTACTTGAAAAAGGTTCAAAATCTTCTAATTACCAATATTCCCTATATTTATATAATTTTTGCAATTAAAGACATCTTGGGCTTAATTCTTGGTTTCGGCTGTGAAGCTTTGGAGTGCAGTGAGCAGAAAAAGATGAATTTCAAACTTTTCTATATTTCAACTTTTTTTATAATTAACTTTTTGTTAATTATCTCTGCAATTCTGTATATTCCTATTACTGTAAGTGTATGGAAATTGTCCAAAGAAATTTCGAAGAACAACACTTATAAATACATTTTTTATCAGACTCTGGTAATTTTGATTTTCAAATCGGTAATTAGAAACTAATTAATTTTAAAAAGTTATTAATTTTTCCTATTTTCAGTTCTCCATACCTTTTATTCTGCTAATGGTCGTTCCCTATTTGTCCAGTGGTCTTGTCTCGATTTCAATTGCTGTAATTGTGATGGACATTATAATTATCCCCCTAATTATTCAATTATCTTATCTGGGGTGTAACAAACGAAATATTCAGATTTTGTTCAAGAATTTTAGCTTTTCCAAATTTTTGAAGGTTTTATTGGATTTCGAAGGAATGGAATCGACGGTTCAACCTGGAATTAACTCGACGAATTCATCAAGAACATCTCGGAATCGAAATTTGGGATCTAATTGATTTTTGACTTTTTTATAATTAACTGTAATTAAATATCTTAAAATGTCCCATACAATTAAACAGAGAAAAATTCAAAAAAAAAGAAAAAATAGAAAAATGAATCCATTGAAACTGATGAAAATTGATTACCGTAAAACCTGTATCATAAGGGTCCCTATGTTGTTCGAAATTGAATATGTTTTCAGTAAAAAACAATTATAGAATTCCAAACAAACGTGCTCAAGTGTAGTGACTTTCAACGAATTTTTCAAAATAAATATCGGGACTCTTCTAATTGAAGAGCCCCTGGGCCAATCCTTCTAATACAGGTTTTACGGTAATTCTTCCCTCCAATTTTTCACTTTCTGAGGCTGAACAATCATGGCAACATTTTGCTGATCACAATATAACAATGCCTTAACACCGTCCATGCGCTGGTTACTGTAGCAATCACGAATTACCACGGGCTCTCCGTAACCGAAAATAACCGGATAGAAATACAGCAGTCCATAGGAGAAGTTACCATTCTCTCCGATCTCGTTTAATTAAATAATGAAAATTATGCAATCAAGAAATATATTATCTATCAGTTGTATCATAATATTTTAATTGGATAAAAATAAAAATTTTGTGATTTCACAAACTGGAGTGTGAATTCACAAACTGAAATTCAGAAACACGAAATAATTGGATAAAATCTCCCACCCAAAAGGTGAGAAAAGATTCTCAAATTTTTCAAAAAAATTTTGTGAGAAAATTTCATTCAATTCTGAGTATAATGGAAAACGTTCTACCACCGATGCTCAGTCCGCTTGGAAGCATGGAAAACCAATGAGCAATTGTTTGAATGGCAAATCGGATAGTGGATTGTGCAAGGCACTATGATTTGTGAACTCTTTTGATGAGGAAAATAAATTATGTATTTTGTTTCGTTTTTTTTTGTTGGATAATACAGTATTTGAATTTTTGGAATTTTTGGAAAATTTCACTGTTCCAGAAAACCCATTAAAGTTCTAATAGTTGAAAGCGTTTGTTGGGCACCTCCTATACTTGAAATTAAAAAAATTGAAATTTCTAAAATTCAAAACTTTTGAAATTTCGACAGTTCTTCTCGCATGTTTCTTTAAAGGTGGGGGGACATGAAAAAAATAATGTTCTCGAAATTTCGTTTAAATAGCCCCTCGAGGAGTTGAACGTGTGGGGGCGATGATTGAGGGTGCGGCGCCGCTACCGACTGAACTACACGGGCAAAGAGAAAGCGGTCGCCCGATTGGATACATAAAGGCGAGGACGACAGCTGTACGCAGAGTGGCATTAAGCGTTGTACACCGTCACGGTAGAATGCGTACTCTGGCCCCAAAAATCCCCCGTAAAATCTCCTGTCCCCCCACCTTTAAATTGGTTAAGAGGACATTTTAGAACCACTTATTTGGCAACTAGATAGTTCTGAAATGTATGTTTTCCAATGTTACAACAACTAACCAAAAGTATTGACAAATTTTGTTTGTTTAGGCTCTCCAGGTGGTTAAACATTCTTTAATTCCCTTCTTTTCCCTATTTTATACAGTTACATTATTATTATTATTATTTTCATGACTAAACCACACAAAACAATGGTCATCACACGAAAACGAAGAGACTCGAACAACACATTCTTCTGTACTTTTGTATTCTTTTGTCAGTGTTTAATCATTCTTTATTTGTATAAACATTTGAAGAATAGTGAGTTTTTAAAGTTTGGATTGATTGGAAATTTTCTGTTTCAGATGCTCCACTGGATTTGGAAAATGTTGAACTAAAGGTAATACGAATCTTTTTCCATGTTGGTTCTTCAAAATTCTAGATTTAGAAATGTCTGAAATCTTTAGTGTGCTTAAATTCTTTACTTTTTTAAATAGGATTTTGTAGGAATAATGGTCATTTTAAGCTATAAAAATTACTGTAATTACCATACTCAACTTAAAAAAATAAGCATACTTTTGCAGAAAATGCGTCTAGAAGCGTTCAAGGAATCCGAGAAGATTCGAAAGGAAATTTTGGAACTTTCAAAACAAAATGAGACGACACAATTCTACAATAGCATCAAATTCGAGGCGTTTTGTCCAAAAAAAGTGAGAATTGGAGGAGATGGTGACAGTGGGAAAGTGTCTTGTGATCCACAAAAAGCAAAGATGGACTGCACGTAGGTTTTTGGCGGGAGATTTGAATCTGAAATTTTTCGATTATGGGCTTGAAAGACAGTCTCAGTATTGAGCGTGTTTTATTTCCGCAAGTTTTGATATGGAATTTTTGGAACAGAAAAATTTTATATGAAATAACTTTTTGGAAAAATACTGTATCAGATTTGGCAAATATCTATTTTATTCAAAAAAATCTCATTCGTTGACCGTCTACTCCCCAAAGTACAAATAAAATTAGAACTTCTGAAAATCCCAAAAATTTAAAATTTCGAAAATTTCTAATTAGCCTGAAATTCGAAACTCCTAAACTTCAAAACAAAACTTTCAAAATTCCTGAAATTTCAATTTTTTGAATTTAAGATATTCGGAAATTTTACAAAATTCCAAAAAAAAAAAATGTACAAATTCTAAAAATTAGATACATTAAAAATTCATGGAAAAATGATTTTAAAGTTGAATTTTTGAAAAATTTCACTGTTTGAGAATTTTCATATAAAAGTTCTAAAAGTTGTTATATTAATATTGTAATTTTTATTTAAATCTTTAGTAATCGACAAAATTTAAAAAAAGCTTTTAAAAAAGTTTCGAAAAATAGGAAGTTTCAAAAAGGTCTGAAATTCGAAAAAGAAACGAACATTTTTTGAATTTTTGAACGTTTTTTTCCGGTAACAATGGACTTATCAGTTTTATCAATTTAATCAGTTTCATCAATTTTGCAAGTTTTAATATGGATTTTTTGAAGCATAATTTTTTTAAAGAATTTTACAAATTATAATAAAAAAATATGAAAAAATATCAGAAATTCAGAAATTCATAAATTTCCAAATTTTCTGATTTTTTAGGATTTCAGGAAATCCGGATATTTCAAAAATTCTTAAAATTCGGAAATCCAGGAAACCTAGAAATTCAGATTTTCAAAAAAATTGACTTTCCAAAAAATTCCAGCAGAATATGTTCCAGAATGCTCTCATTGGGACTAAACGATCAAATCCAATTCGACGAGGAAATCCAAAAAATCACTGATAATCGATGTAAAATTGTTGGCGCTGATATGGCGGAGCAAAATCAGACTACAAAGGAAAAATACGATAAAATGAGGGGTCAATTGTTTGTTGGAAACATTCCAGACACATTGAAAATGTGTGAGTCTTGAAAATTTCAAAAAAATTAAGTTTCGAAATTTTGGAAAATTCCATAATTCCAAAAGTTTTTCTCTTTCGAAAGTTCCAGAAATTCCGAAAAATTATTTTTTCACTTAGTTTTTCATCAGAACATCCTTCCTGTTTTACTAAACTTTCAGTTAATTTTCCCCAAATTTTCAATTTTCTTCACAGATCGACTAATGATTGATTCTGAATCCCGGGATGTGGAAATTCTGAAAATCGATATCGAAAGTTCGGAACATGAAGCACTGGAACCATTTTTGAAGGATTATTTTGTATGCCAGATTCTTATTGAAATTCATGGACACCCAGAGAAACAATTGGAAATGTTGAGGAAATTGTCAAGGTTCGATTTGTTTCAATTCAAAAAACTTGGCGGAAATTCAGAAAAAATTTCAAAAAGTTCAAAAAAAACAGAAAAATTAATTAGTCCATGGGCATTGGTGAAATTTGATGATTATGATTGAATTCAGAGATTTCAAAAGTTAAAAAAAAAAAAAAATATATTTATTTGCAATACATGGGGGAAATCGATAGATAATTTGGCAAAATAATAAATAAAATCTGAAATTTCTCAAGTTTCGGCAAATCCAAGAGAAAAAAATGCGTCAATTAAGAAATTTTGGCATTCGAGATTTCAGGAATTTCAGAAACATAATTTCTTGAATTTCGAGCTTTTCCCAAATTTTCAAAAAATTTAAAACCCAAGAGATTCTCACCACTCATATTTCTGAAAAATGCTCAAATTTGGCTGTAATTCAAAACAAAAATTATCAAAATATTGAGAAAAGTTTAATTTGTTTCAAAATCATTGTAAATTTTTAAATTTCAGTCCATCTTTTCAATCCAAACCGTCTATTTATTTCTATAATTCAGAAAATTGGTGGCATTTCGATAAGTTCGGAAATTACAAAAAATCAGAAAAATCAGAAATTTGCATTTTCCAATACATACATTCAGAATTTGTAGAATCCAGTTATTTCAGAAGGAAGTTCCGAAAAAGTTCTAAAACTCGAAAATTCGAAAACACAAAATTCCTAATCCGAAAAAAACTTTAGAATATGAGAAGTTTCAGGAGTTCTAGGAAAACGAAATACAAAGTTCCAAATTTTACAATGTTTCTGACTTTCAACAAATCCCAAACGTCACGAATTCCTAAAACTCAAGTAATCCAGAAACTTCAGGAACTTGGAAACCCCAGAAGACTTAGGAAATTAAGAACTTGAGAAACTTGACGATTTAGGGAATACTCAGGATTTTTTTAAATTCCCAAAATTTAAATTTCAGAAGATTCTGGAAATGCTTTGAAAAATTTGAGAAATCCAGAAATTCTCAAAAAAAACTTAAAATTGAATATTCGCAAAATTTAGAATTAAAAATATAAATTCAGAAGCTAGCTCGATTTTCAAATTTTTCAAGGAAAAATATTCGACTTGTCCCGGAGCCAATCCGAAATCATAGATATGGAAGTTTTGAGTGTTTGACAAATTTAAAAAAAAGTTAAACATTATTCTGAAATCCCCATTTGAAACAAAGACTTTTATTTTCAGAACATTTATGAGAATTTCAGGACAGTGAATTTTTTAAATGTTTCCGAAAATTTTCAGACTCGGCTTCCGCCTATTCAACTTGGAACCGAATCCAACGTGTCCCATCTGTTGTGAATATTCATTTATCAACGAAATGTGCATGTATCGTTATCAAGTCACCCCATTGGCCATTTTAATTCCTTAATCATTTTTTTTATTTGAAAAAAATCAATTTTGCTATCCAAGTTATAAAAAATCGAATTTCAAATGAAACTTTCAAAATCAATATTTTTATTGGCTAGCCAAAATCTCTGAAAAACCAAGAATTTTCAGAAAACGATGCCAAAATCCCATTCATTCAGTTAAATACAAAATTGTAAAATTTATATACCGTTGGGGTGGCTGGGAAAGGTTAAAAATTATGTACAATCAAAGTGCGAATAGAAATTAGGGTATGGAGGGTAATTAGCACCTAATTAGTGAGCAATTATCCAAAGCGCAATTAGAGAGGAGCAAAGAGTTGCAGTTGTGTGGTGAAGACTGATGGAACCATTGTCCTTATCGTCATCTCTGGAAAATTTGCATTAGTGTGTAATTAAGGGTGATTAGGGGGCAATTAGTGGTCAAAATTCTGAAAATGAAAAAAAATTAAATTTCAGAGTTATTACTCTTGTTCGAAATCAATGCACGTTGCGGCCGAGAAAACAACGGTGGGCGGAGCTTAGCTCCCACAGAGAGAACCTTACTGCATTTTTCAAATTATTGCACGCGCCTTTAATACAGTGCCTCAACATTTATTGAATTTTTGCCTTTTTCTTTTATTTTTTCGCTTGTTTCTGTCTAATTTTGTGTAATTCTTATAAATCTTTAATTTATTTTTCTTATTAAATAGAAAAAAACAGCCAAATAGGGCCCAAAATAAAAAACGTCCGAGGTACGGTATTTAAAGGCGCATGCATCCATTTGTTGTTTTCGCTGTGCGACCGACGATGCGATTTTGAGTGAATTTTTGTCCGCAACGTGCAATCATTTAGGACGAGAGTAATAATTAGTTCGGACTAATTAGGACTAATTACTGAAACAATCACCCATTATCTTTTTTGTCATAGTAGTCGTCGTCGTCCTCATCTGAATCCTTCTTTTTTCGGTTTTCTTTTTTCGTCGTTTTCTTTTTTGGCTTTTCTTCCTCTTTTTCATCGTTGTCTTCAGAATTGCCACGTCGAGATGTTGGACGTCTTCTTTTCTGAAAATTTTTTTTGGAATTTCGGAGACGTCAGATGACCAGAATTTTTGAAGACGTCCACTTTTCTATATTCAGGGTTTCCGAAGACGTCAAAAATTCAAATACAAAGTTTCGACGTCTTCTAAAATTCAGAAACCAAACTCACCGGAACGTCTCCTTCTTCCATCGGATCAAACTCCTCCTCCTCCTCTTCTTCATCCTTCTCATATCTCGACGGACGACCTCTTCTAGATGTTGGCTTCTTCTTCTTACGTGGCGATTCAGAATCCTCCACGTCTTCAGAATTCTCTTCCTCTTCTTCCTCCTTCTTCGGACGTCTTCTGACCTCCTTCTTCTTCTTATTCTCCTCCTCACGTCTTCTAGTACTGTACTTCTTATCCATCAAACCCTCCAAATCATCCGAATCCTCCACGTCATCATTCTCCTCTTCATCGTCATCGTCTCCAGAAATCCGTCTCATTTTTTGTAGAAGATCCGACGTCTTCTTTTTCTCATCTGGAGACAAAAAATCGGAATTTTCAGAATCTCTAAAACGAGCAGCGATTGGGTGTGAGAACACTTGCTCTGATTTAAAAAGAAATTTCGATGTTGGAATCACCAAATCGTCAGAATAGATGCCTTCTGAAACTGAGAAAACGTCGGAATTCTGGAAGTCGTCGGGAAGTTCATTGGCAAGGAAAGCGCAGACGAATGAGGTGGCGGATCGTTGACGAACGTAGGGAGCCATGTGCTGGAAGAATTATTTGCGTTGGGGCGAATTTGGAAAAAAACAGGAATATTGAATTTTTTGGAAAACGCATTCTCTCAAAAAAATAGCAACCGGAACTGTTAAACTGCAAAAGTTCAAACTTCCCGCCTAATCTTACCTCTGTAATGTGAATCGGGTCTCCTCTGTAGGCGTATCCTCGAATACGTTGCCGTTGATGAGGAATACAGATGAGATATTCTGACAGAAGCGGAGACGGCAAATCTTTCACAGTCATGGCTACATAATCCATCGGATCGATGACGTCATTCAGATGAACATCCAGATTTCCTTGAGCATCGAAACGGAAAAACACATGGCAATTTGTGTCGGGTTGGCAGTTGGCGGGTAGTCCGTAGCAGGCGTTTGGTTGGGAGCAATCAGTGGAGGCGTCGATTAGAAGGAAGAGAAGAGGAAAGAGGAAAATGAACATTTTCGGCATTTTTACCTAAAAAAATTAATTTTACCTTTTGAGAAAAATGTTACATTTTCAGGAAAAACGATTTTTTCTAATAGGATCATCCTTTATGCCCTTTGAGCTTAATTACCTCGGTTCCCATAAGAGATATCACAATTTTGTCAACTAAAGAAATATTCATCTTTCTATCAGCTACATTTTATCAGTCAACATGTTTTTGATATCTCTTACAGAAATCGAGATAATTGTGCTCAAAGGGCATGTACAGGGTGGGATAAATGTTGTAAAAATCTTTGAAAAAAAAAGTAGAAATCGGAAAATCGTAAAAAATAATTGGAAAACAACAAAACAATGAGGCAAAGTTAGCATCTGGAAAATTTAAAATTCGCGCCGGTAGATCAAAAAATTTGAAAAATTAAAAATATAATTTTTCGAACAAAACACATTTTTTAAAATTTTTTTTGATCTACCCGCGCAATTTTTCTAATTTCCCAGAAAAATCAACAAAACAACAACCGAATGCAATTTCGACTCACTTTTTCTCTTTTTTTCGATTTTTTCTTTTTAAATTTGGTTTTTCAACCCGTACTTGTTACCGTATTTGCTCCAACAAACCCTATGTGCGCAATCTATACGTACTTTGAGCTCAATTATCTCGGTTTCTGTAAGAGATAACAGAAACTTGTCATCTGGTTAAATGTAGCTGATAAAATGATAAATATTTTATCAGTTGATAAATTTTTGATATCTTTCATGGGAACCGAGATAATTCAGCATGAGTACATGGATAGGATAGGCTTCTTTTAAAGCAAAGTACGCCCTCCAAACAGTCAACTTTGAGACCAAATTTCTCACTTCCTTTAGAAGATATCAAAAATAAGCCAATTAATGAAATGTAGCTGATAAAATGATGAGCATTTCATCAGTGGACAAAATTTTGATATCTTTTATAGGAACCGAGATTATTGAGCTCAAAGGGCACATATGATGATTCTATCGGAAAAAATCGTTTTTTTTTCTGAAAATCTAACATTTTTCTGAAAATGTAAAATCAACTTTTTTCAGGTAAAAATGCCGAAAATGTTCATTTTCCTCTTTCCTCTTCTCTTCCTTCTAATCGACGCCTCCACTGATTGCTCCCAACCAAATGCCTGCTACGGACTACCCGCCAACTGCCAACCCGACACAAATTGCCACGTGTTTTTCCGTTTCGATACTCAAGGAAATCTGGATGTTCATCTGAATGAAGTCATCGATCGGATGGCTTATGTGGCCGTGACCGTGAAGGAATTGCCGGACCTTCGGTCAGAATATCTCATCTGTCTTCCTGCGCAACAACGACGTCTTCGTGGAGTCGCTGGGAGTGGAGAGCCGATTCAGATTACTGAAGAGGTAAGGGGAAAGCGCGCTCTATTGAACAATGCTAGAAGTTGGCAGGATTTCAGCCAAAAAACACTCAAAATTCAATTTTCCCGCTTTCCAAATTTGCCTCAACGCAAACACCTTTTTCCAGCACATGGCTCGCTACGTCCGTCAACTCTCCGCCACCTCATTCGTCTGCTCCTTCCTTGCCACTGAACTTCCCGACGGCTTCCAGAATTCTGACGGCTTCTCAGTTTCAGAAGGCATCTATTCTGACGATTTGGTGATTCCATCTTCTGAATCTCTTCAGAAATCATCGGACGACATCTTCTCACACCCCATCGCCTCTCGTTTTAGAGATTCTGAAGACTTTTTGTCTCCAGATGAGAAAAAGAAGACGTCGGATCTACTGGGAAAAATGAGACGGATTTCTGGAGACGATGACGATGATCTAGAAGCGCTTCTAGAAGAGGAGAATGATGACGTGGAGGATTCGGATGATTTGGAGGGTATGATGGATAAGAAGTACAGTACTAGAAGACGTGAGGAGGAGAATAAGAAGAAGAAGGAGGTCAGAAGACGTCCGAAGAAGGAGGAAGAAGAGGAAGAGAATTCTGAAGACGTGGAGGATTCTGAATCGCCACGTAAGAAGAAGAAGCCAACATCTAGAAGAGGTCGTCCGTCGAGATATGAGAAGGATGAAGAAGAGGAGGAGGAGGAGTTTGATCCGATGGAAGAAGGAGACGTTCCGGTGAGTTTGGTTTCTGAATTTTAGAAGACGTCGAAATTCTGAATTTAAAGCTGTGGCGCCTTCTGGAATTCAGAATTTTTCACGTTTTCTAAGATTCTGTATTTAGAAAAGGACCTTCTGAAATTCAGAAATTGAGAACTGTGACATTTCCAAAAGTCAGAAGACCGTTTTCTGTAACCCAGAGTCTGAAAATTTGAAGTTTTCTGAAGTTTAGAAGACGTCCCTTTTTCTGAAACTCAAAATTGAATTCGAAAAGTTGACGTTTTTTGAAACCCTGAATATGAAATAGTGCACGTCTTCAAAGATTCTTGTGATTTTGACGTCTTCTGAGATTCAAAACTTTTTCAGAAAAGAAGACGTCCGACATCTCGACGTGGCAAGTCTGATGACAACGATGAGGAAGAGGAAGAAGAAAAGCCAAAAAAGAAGACGATGAAAAAGGAAAACCGGAAAAAGAAGGATTCAGATGAAGACGACGACGATAATGGGTAATTATTGGTTTTCATTACCCTAACTAATTATCTAAACTTTTTTTTTTGGAATTTTTGATCACTGATTACCTCCTAATTACCCCTAATTACCCACTAATTGAAAAAAAATTTTCAGAGATGACGGTGAGGACAATGGTTCCATCAGCCTTCACCGCGCAACGGGAACTTTTTGCTTCTCTCTAATTGCACTTTGGATAATTGCTCATTAATTAGACACTAATTACCCCCTACACCCCAATTTCTATTCGCACTTTGATTGTACATAATTTTAAGCCTTTTCCAGCCACCCCAACTGTATATAAATTTTGAAATTTTGTATCTAACTAAATGAATGGGAATTTGGCATAAGTGTTTTAGCTGGAAGAGTTTTGGGTTTCTAGGCCATCTTAGCAATGGCCTAGAAAAAAAAACCATGGCCTAGAATCCCAAATCCTCAAGTTCGTTAGCCATTTAGTGACGTATGCCAGACAAAACGAGGTGAAAACATTCAATGAAAAAAATAATAAAATCTAGAAAAACAAAATTTCCCTGGAGGACGGTATTACACGAGGCAGACAACTTCAAATTTTCAGCTATACTACTTTTTTGGCTGAAATTCTTTTTTTTCGAGTTTCAGAATTCTAGAAATTTCTATAGAAACTTTTTTTCGGTTTTTCAAAGTTTTTGAATTGGAGAACTTTTTGACAATTTTGTTAACCGATTTTTTTCGTCATCCTGAACTTTTGAAGCCTTTTTTTGAATTTTAGAAATTCTGAAAATTTCCAGAAACTTCCAGAAAAATGCACCTTCTCGATTTCGCCTTCTCCAACGCCAACGTCTCCACTGTTACGATGTGGCTTGAAGTGACACGTGTCGCTGATTTCATGACATTTATCATGTCGACATTCATCAATGGTGTGCTTCTGAATCTCATCAGCACGGCGTCACCAAAGCACTTCGGGAATTATGTGTACCTAATGATGTCATTCTCTATTAACAGCTTGGTTTTTGCCGCGATTCATGCGTTTATACAACCGGTGGGTTACTGTAGGGCTACGGTATTCTGTTATGAACTCTGTAAAAAGAAAACAGAAGAATTTGGAGCTAGCTAGACTCAAACCCGCATCATGTGGGCAAAACCGTAGCTCACTAGCCACTAAACCACGGCTGACCATAGAGAGCGTGGTAGAAATGACGTATACACATTAGCGGCTTTTCCTTCTCCTTCCAGCCTCTTTATCCTGCAGCTTCTACAAATGAGTTGTGCAACTGAGGAACGTCTTCAGAAGACTTCTGAATCATAATTAAAAAAGGCATCAACTAATCAATAGAAATCTGTCTATCCAGAAGCATATATCCAGGTTTCAACTCAATCGGAAAACTTTGAATAGCCCAAAATTCATCAAAATAGGAATATTAGGTTCTTGAAATATAAAATGTAATGCGGAATTGGAAACGGCCATTTTTCATTAAATTGAAATTAAAAAATAGAGCTTGAAAACGCTTCAAAATGATATTAAAATTCAACTAACTTGATACGTCTAGGCTTTCCGTGGGGAGACTACAGTAAGATTATTTGGCTCCAATAGTTCCAAGCTTTATAAATCTGCTCAAACGGTATATTTTGAGCTAAACTAAAAACTAAGTTGTAGGATGTGAAAAGAGCTACAAGAAAATATAAGATGTAATCAAGTTTTCTGAGTCTCGGGTAACAGTAGAAACTACTGAACAGCTATGTCAGAAAAGCTTTGATACGCAGTTTGCTCAAAGGCTGGTAACTTGCTTCTAGCTCTACATTTTTCAATGAAATAAATTGCAAATTGTAGCATTTAAAAAGTGCTACAAAACAATATAAAATTTGTGTGAGTTACTAAGTCTGAGGTTACTGTAGGAGCTGCTGAACAGTGATGTCCGAAGAACTATGGGATACAGGTTCTTTAAAACCTTGTAAATCACCTCAAACATGATATTTTTGACTGACACAAAGTTCAAATTGTAGGATTTGAAAAGGGCTACAAAAGAATATAAAATTTGACGGACTTGGTATGTAAACAACTCCTTCAGGATACGTTGAACAACAATGTTATTTTTTTAGATAATCTCAACGGAGAAGTATGTTCTATTTGTGTTCACATCTACCAATTATCTTGAATTGCCACGTATTGTCATGCGCTTTTTGTTGTGTAAGTTAGACATAGGTTCTTCAGAATTTGAAAACTCTGTTTTCAGCGGTATACGGTACTAGCTACAGCCAAGCCTTGACCCTAATTGCTGTGCAGTTTGTCTATCGTTGCTTTTCAATCAGCCGTCGTAAATATTTGGTTTATTTTAAGGGAAGACACTTATGGTTTTGGTATGCCTTCGTTGGTATTTTCGGTCTTAACTGGGGACTTTGTGTGTTTTTCATCGCCAAGGAGACTCCGGAAGTTTCTGAGATTTTGAGGTAAACATATTGGGTTCATTAGAGCGTGTTTGCATCAATTAAGTGACTGAGTAGCTCAACAATTACTGTAGTCATGTGCCCTTTCGCTATTGGAGCGTATTTGTAATACATTAACTAAAATGGCTTTTTGAAAGGTTTTTTTTTCAGTTTCAAAGAGTTCTGAAAGTCGAAGGACTTTTTTTTCAATAATCCCATAATTTGAAATTTTCAGTTAAATATAATAAACTTTAAAATCCTACAAAAGTAATCCAGAATTTCCCAATTTGCCTGAAAATTTCTGAGTACACTGAATAAAAATAGAGCTTCAATTTTGTAGTTGACAACTTTTTCCTAGCTACCGTACTTTTGGAGACAAGCGCCTTTAAACAGAGCTAGTTTCTACTTTTGTCAGGCACGCTCTGTTTAAAGGAGCATATCTCAGAAACTACGGTAGTTAGAAAAAAGTTGTAAACTACAAAATTGAAGGTCTAATTTTGGTTAGTATACTCTGGAATTTTCAGAAAAATTGAAAAAAAAATGAAAATATGATATTTTACTGCATTTAACTTTCTCAAAAAATTGTGATTTTCTTAAAATTCAAACTGGACTGCGTAGCTCAAAACTTTTCCAGACCAATAATGGCTTCAAGTTTTGATCTAAACGTCTCCGATATCTACTACGTCGCTGCCAGCTACGTCATCGAAGATCCATCAGGCAAACAGTCTCTAAACTTGCCTGTTATATTTATGGTCCTCAATTTTGCATTGATTTTGGTAGGTTTAATTCAATTTATCTGGCTTTCCATTACAGATATAAAAAAAAATTTGACTGATTAAATATTTTTGATAATTTGATAAACGTTTCATTAGTTGACAAAATTTCGATATCTCTAATAGGATGCGAGATAAGTTGGCCTATTCTTTATTGGCCTATTCTTGGTAGGTTGTTAGGTTTGAGCCAATTTACCTCGCTTCCTATTACATATATCAAAAAAATGGTAAACTGATGAAAGGTTGCTGATATTATGATAAAAATTTTTCTAGTTAACAAATTTTTGATATCTCTTACAAGAATCTAGATAAATTGGCTCAAACTTCACCAGGGCTTCTCCTTCTCGGTCATCCTCTTCTGCTTCTGTTTCATTCACTACAAAATGCAACGTGTCACCTACTCGAAAATCTACGAAACCGTTCAAAAACAGCTGTTCCGTGCTCTAATGTCTCAAATGATTATCCCATTGGTCCTTATCTATGTCCCAATCATCGTTGTGCTGATTTTACCAATTTTTCATGTCAAAAATTCCGCTGCTGTGTCCCTAACATCAATTTTAATCTCGTTTTACCCAGTTTTGGACCCGTTTGCCGTGATTATGATCATCTCTGTGTATCGTCAGGGATTCTTCAACATGTTTACGAATAAGCCCAAAGTTAATCAGATTGCTAATTTGGAAATGAGCGGTTGATTACTGGCGGAAGTTTTAATTTTTTCAGTTTCAACGAATGCTCAATTCTCAACAATTAACCACTAATTATACGATGTCATCAATTGCTATGAACTTTCAACTAATGCCTTGATTATTTCCATAAATCAATCTCATTTTTTTTCTGTTTCAATAAAGTTTCAAACCAATTTAGTGTGATTAATGATCATTGGAATAGGAAATTCAGGCAAAATTTTAAAACAACAAATCAATTTCAAATTTCAATTTTTTTTTATTCCGAAAATAATTAAATTTTAACCTTTTCAGTGAAAAACATCCAATTTTGAATACCTGAATAACCATTCCAGATTTTTTCACTTTCTCTGGGAATTTTCTTGTATAGAAAAATAGAGTTTCATTTTTATAATGAACAGTTTTTTGGTGCAAAATCATCCAAATGAAATATGTCTGAAAATTTCAGATTATACAAAAAAATCTGAATAAAAACAACAAAGTATGTTTCAAAAACTACATATGACTTTGTTCCTGTAAACTATGCTTCAGTAGAGTTTTCGATGGATCTAACATGCATAATTTTTGAAAACTTTAAAATTGAAAAAAATATATTGGTCCTGGGATACTAACAAGAAATTTGCAACTTTCCAAAAAAAACGCAAACTAAGTACATAAAAAATTTCTGCTTCAAAAATATTATATTTTTGGAACAATAAATTTGGAATTATTACTTTTTTATTACTCTTGTCCGAAATCAATGCACGTTGCGGCCGAGAAAACAACGGTGGGCGGAGCTTAGCTCCCACAGAGAGAACCTTACTGCATTTTTCAAATTATTGCACGCGCCTTTAATAGAGTACCTCAACATTTATCGAATTTTCTCAAATTTCTCTCATTTTTTCGCTTGTTTCTGTCTAATTTTGTGTAATTCTTATAAATCTTCAATTTATTTTTCTTATAAAATAGAAAAAAACAGCCAAATAGGGCCCAAAATAAAAAAGCCCGAGGTACGGTATTTAAAGGCGCATGCATCAATTTGTTTTTTTCGCTGTGCGACCGACGATGCGATTTTGAGTAAATTTTCGGCCGCAACGTGCATTGATTTCGGACGAGAGTAATATCAAAAATGCAGTCATTCTTAAGTTGGTTATATCTCAAATTATTTATTCTTTTAATTAAATTTTTAAATCTTAACTTTTTCAAAATTAGATTCCCAAGTTTGCAGCAATTTTTTCTCATAGTTTCTGAATGAAAATTTTGAAGTTTTAATAGAATTTTTTTGAAGTTTCATTTTTCTATTACTAATCTTCTGATTTTGTTTCGCTTTGACACACTAACTAATCTTTTTTAAGTTAATTTATATTTTCGAAAAAAAAAACGAAGAAAAAAAAACAATTTTTTTCTGGCTTAAAAAAACAGGAAAAAATTGTTTTAAGATTCAAAAAATTAGAAAAAATCAGTTTCAATTTTGTTACTGTTTTCCAATTTTTTCTTCAATTTTTTTAATTTTTAGACATTTGTTTCTTCGCAACTGAAGTTAGTGCTCTCTAAAATTTCACACTTTCTCGAATTTTCCGAAGTGGCAATCATTTTCATGTTTCCGATTTATAAATTTTGCCATTCAACGAATGTAGTGCCTGATTTTCAAACTTTGTTTTTTTTTGCGATTTTCTAATTTCTATTTTCTTTTTTAAATAATTGAGGAATTTTGACTAGACCTCCAGACACTCTAATTATTCATGAGTAACATCATAATACAAACCAAAATGAAAAATTTCGAGATTAAAATTTTTAGGCGTTTCAAAAATATGATATTCTTAAAAAAAGAATCCATAGCTTAATTGGACCTCTGTTTTCATTATTTAAAAAAAAATCCCCACTACCGTAGATTTCCGCAAACACCAGCTCGTCAGAATGCAAAGCATCCAAACTACAGTACCCATTTTCCTACTGTAACTAGTTTGTACATCAAAAAAATATCGTCAAAGATCTCTGATCCTTAAAAACATATAAACTCCCAAATGACCTCCTAATGACGCATTTCATATATTCTCCTGGCTTTGAGCATTCTCGATAAACAAAAAATAGTGATAAAATTCCCCCTTTACACCCTCTAATTGCTGTTTTTCACTTCTTCCCAAACGGTGACGTCTTCCTCTTCTCGTCAAGCTCCGCCCACTTTTCAGGGGTAGTGCTCGCTCAATCTAGGTCAATTCACTCATTTGTTCTGGTTCTGAAAGGCTATCTTAAGCTGATTTGAGTTATATTAAGCTATCTAGAGGTCTAGAACCTTTTAAAACCTTCTAGATTTCTTTCCAAGCTTAAAGACCGCTGTTTGAAGTTAGCCGGAGCTCTAAAACCTTCTAGATCCTTCCAGAATATTCTAGACTTTTCAAGAACCTTCCAGAACGCGCCCTAAACTTCTATACCTCTCAAACCTACAAGAACATTCTCAATTCTTCCCGAACTTTCCAGGTCCACCATGTTGGTTGCCTTGGTGGAGATCACCGCCTGGGTGAACGTAGTCGCATTCTTTGCAATGCTGTTCACCAATGCCGAACTCGTCAAGCTCATCTTCTCCGACGCATCCAGAAACTTCGGAAACTACACTGTCTTGATGATGGCTAATGTGGCAAATCTGGTCGTTTTCTCGTGTCTTCAGATGATTTTGAATCCGGTAAGTTCTGAAAAAGAGGTCTTATAGTTCATCTATCAGTCAACATATCTGATATCTAGGCGGTTTCAACTAGTTCATTAATGGACTATGAGCACCTAGATCATACTAGCAGCGACCTTCAATCTAGATCAAACGACATACATAAATAAACCTAAACCAGAAAATTTACCCGTTTCAGAATGTTGTCTCTGAGGTAATGACCTTTAATTCGCGACCGCGTAGCTCAAGCTTCAAAATGTTCCACATTCTTTTGTGTGAACGTGGATATTGTTTGTTCTGCGATCCATACACACTCCTGGGATTTTAGCGATTAGATTGCGATAGTGTAAAACTTTGAGAAATTTGTAAGATTAATGTTCTGAACAATGAACCTCTTGAGTTAGCCAAGACAACGGGGTAGCTCAAGAGCTTCAACTCTTACGGAGTATCGTTGATATCAATGTTATTTTTTCCAGTTTCATTAGACACACAAATTACAATGAGCAGTTTGATAGACATTCTTGAGGGCATATACAGTACCGGTCAATAAAATACAAAAAAAGTATTTTTCAGTAAATTTTTGTACCATTTTCAGGAGCTCAGCTATCAAGATTCCTATCACTTTGAAAACTTTGGAGGGTGTAAAACAAAAATCCGTCGAAGTTCACTATTTTTTCTGTTTCGCGAACTTTCCTTCAAAGCTTAGAACATTGTCAGCCAGTTTCAAAGTTGCATTGTTTTGATACATTTCCATAAAACTCCATTTCAATTGTTTGTTGTGCGGTTGATACGGACTTTTGGGATTTCAAATATTCTGTCATTCTTATTTTTGCAGTTTCATTAAGCCTACATTCCAGTTTCATTATCATGAGAAAATCAGTTTCAATGAGTTACTTCGTAAGTTGTTGTGTCCGATACATTTTCATAAAAAATCCGTTTTCAAAAAGAGTGATACGTGGGCTTATCTGAGCTACGCGGTCGACAAGCCACCTTGTATGTCGGAAACAGAGCAACTGCTTTCTGGTTCGGGTACTTTTGAGATGAATGGATTCGAAGGTCATAGAAAAACGGAAAGTTTGGTCCACAATTACTTGGCAAATACTCACTTGCTATAGGATCATTTGCTATTTTCCCATTTGCTTTGAAAGCTCATTTGCTATAATATCACTTGCTATGGACCTTTTGCTATTTTAGCTCATTTGCTACAGATCATTTGCTATGGGGTTTCAGAAATGTTTCATGGATGAGGTCATGATAACCGTTTTTATTTGTTTACAGGCTCAGGCTTAAACATAGTTTTTTCCAAAACATTTTGCCTAAGCCTATAGTGTCAAATAAATATAGCAAATGATCTGTAGCAAATGAGCTAAAATAGTAGAAGATCCATAGCAAGTGATAGTATAGCAAAAGAGCTTTCAAAGCAAATGGGAAAATAGCAAATGATCTTATAGCAAGTCAGTATTTGCCCAATTACTTTCCCGGACCACGGCTGGCCGCGGCCTTAATTCTTGACAGCACTGACCTTTAAGCTATACAGTCTCCCTCAGCATCGGACCAACTCTAATCCCTTCCAGATCATCTCCATCGAACGAAATGTGCTCTACGTCTTCTCCACCATCAAGCCTCAATTCATGTCCAAAACCGCCGTCCGCGTCCTCCTCGCCCTCTACGGAATGACCTATTGCATGGCACTTCTACTCTGTGCCGTCAAATTCGTGTTCCGCTATGATCGCGTCTGTCGGTGAGCTCTTTGAAATTCGTTAGATCGAAAAACCAAGTTTTAACTTCCTGTTATTTGTACTCCCTTGTGAGTATGGCTCTAGCTTGAGCTCTTTGTTGTTCTGATCAAAAAATTTGTATTCTGGGCAATTATAGGGGATGATCTGTCAAGTAAGCAAAGATCTCCAAGAACTTGATTTTAGTGATTTTTGATTCGAGCGAAGGTGTTCAAAAGCTTACAATTAGTTAGCTATGAAAATGTGTAGTTAGCTATTACAAAGTTTAGATAGCCTACTTATGACTTACGTAACTTAACTGTAGTCTATGTAGTCTCTACCTATGACAAATGCGATCGACTTAAAGGACCATACTGCCTGAGATGGCCTACCAATGATTATGGGACCCCTTACCTATGGCTAATGAGGTTCTGACCTTAAACCTAAATCTTTCCAGCTGCGGGAAACTCTTCCGTCTCAAGAAGCACCTTGTCGCCTGGTTCTCATTCATCCTCCTTGCCGGACTTTTCTGGGGAGCGTGCATCTTTCAAATCGCCCGAGAGACCCCATACGTCGATGACATCATTCGTGGGCCATTGCTCATCAATTATAATGTCTCTCTGGAGAACACCACCTACACAGCTGCGGTTTACGAGGTTAACGATCCGATCACTGGGCGATGTGAATGGAATCAATCGGGGATTGTCATGGGTGTGTCGTTTGTGCTGATCATTGTTTCGGTTATGGTCACCATGGTGTTTTGCATTTCGAAGCTGTCAAAGACGTTGAGAGAGTTAGTTGACGGAGTTAATGCAGATGGTGACAAGAAGGATGCTGAAAAGACCAAGGTTCAAAGAGAGTTGTTCAGCGCTCAACGCATTCAGGTGAGATTTAGTAAACTGTTTTGACAGTTTTAAAGTGGGAGGTGTAGGTTTTAAGAAGAGCTATGAAATAAAGAAAAAAATTCTGAAAAATTGATGTTAGTGTCTTTGTGTAGTCATACATCAGAAAGGACGGTTTTGAAATTTTTGAAATAAAAGTTCTGAAACATATTTTTTCAGTCCGTCTTCCCATTCATCTTCATCTGCGTTCCAATCGTTTCTGTCTTGGTCCTCCCGATCTTTCGTATCAATGGAAATATTGGAATCTCTTTGTCCTCCATTATGGTCTCCGTCTATCCAGTCATCGATCCGATCGTCCTCATCTTCTCCATCACTCCATTCCGGAATGCTGTGTTTGGAAGACAACACAATTATAATGGAATGGCTTAAGTTTCTCAATAGGGCGAAGTTGCTATTCTCATTGGAGCATGTTTGCATTTCTTCTTTCGATTCACATAAATGGATAATTGACATCTATAACGCGCGCTAATGTAGATTTTTCTTTCACAAATTTAACTTTTTTCCTCGATTTTTCTTTCCAAAATCATTTTATGTATCCCCATTCCCTCTCGCCTAGCTCCGAAATTTCTGTTCTGTTTCTCATTGTAGCACATTTGCTACTTTCCCAATCCCTCATTATCCCATTACCTGAAACTTTTCCCTCTTTCACTGCAACTTCGCCCTGTTGACAATAAAATTTAAAACAAAGTTTTTCTCATAGACCAAAGAAGAATTAACAGATCGAGGAAAATTACAAGTTATTTGAGCTTTCTGAAAAGGTATTTTTTTCTGGATTACTGTACTATCAGAAAATTATTTTTTCAGTAAAGCAAGAAACACATTTTACAACTTTCTAGAAAGCGAAGAATTGTACAATTCTAGAAAAAAAGACCGAATGTTTGAAAACACAGAAACGGGAATTTGATTTCTGGAATGTTGGGAAAAAATAAAATTTTACAGGATTTTTTGAACCATTATCTTTTATTCACAGTTTCATTGCTCATTTTACATTCATGAAAATAAGGAAACTGGAAAATTTTTTAAGTTCTTTTGCACACTCACTAGCCAAATTATTGCCGAAATAAAAATATAAACAATGTGAAACTGAAAACTTTCGAAAAAAAAATTACGGAATTACTGTACCTCGATTTTTGAATTACACAATCTTCCGGAGTGTTTGATTTTCGAACTTCAGAATTACAGGATTGCCGAATTCATTATTTATTTAAAGGAGGGGAGACATGAAAAAAATAATGTTCTCGAAATTTCGTTCAAAGATGCCCCTCGAGGAGTTGAACTTGTGAGGGCGATGATTGAGGGTGCGGCGCCGCTACCGACTGAGCCACGCGGGCAAAGAGAAAGCGGACGCCCGATTGCATACATAAAGGCGAGGACGACAGCTGTACGCAGAATGACATTAAGCGTTGTACACCGTGACGGTAGAATGCATACTCTAGCTACAAAAAAACTACGAAAAATCTCCTGTCCCCCCACCTTTAATATCAAAATTAAAAAAAATAAGTCTGAAGATTTTAAAGAGATTGCCTATTTTGAGAAAAAATAATCTATTTGAAAAATGTGAAGCTGAAAATTTTTGAAAAAAAATTACGGAATTAGTGCACCTCGACTTTTTAAATATGCTTTTTTTTGAAATCGCCGACTTTCTGAACTTCAGAATCAAAGGATTTTCAAATTTCTGAAGGAATTTCCAAAATTAAGAAATTAGAAATTCACCATTTATCATTAAAATGTCTAATGTGAAACAGTATTTGAGCTTCTTAAATTGGGATTAGTGTACTTTCAGAATATTTGTTCTAATAAAATGAAAAAATTCAGTGTATTATTAAATAGAAAGCCATTAAGGTATTAAAAACAGATCGGATATCTGAAAACTCAAAAACGGGATTTTGCTTCCTGAAAATTGGGAAAAATAATTTCACTTGATATTCTCTTATTCTCTGGAAACTTCTGATTTTTTTTTGAATTTCTTATCAGCAAATGTATTGTCAGTTGTAGGAAAAGTTAATACATTTAAGAAATGTGAAACTGAAACATTTGAGAAAAAATAATATTCGGATTTTTTGAGCATCGGAACTTCCGGATTTTAGAAGAGAGATTTGAATTTCCAAAATTTGAAAATATACACATTTTTCAGACCTATATTAGTAATTAAGATTTTCAGAACTTCCAGCATGCGTTCAGAACAAATGCGAAACAGGAAAAATTATAAATTCTCCTAAAATTTTGTCCGCATCAACTAGCTACTGATAACAATTTAATGAGACACTGATAACGAAAGCTTTTCCAAAATTTCTGCTGAAAAGCCCTGAATAGTTTTTCTCCCAGAACTTTTTTTCAAAGAAACATTTTTTCTGAATTTTCTGAAATGTTGTCCCAAATTTCGATAGAAGAAATGCGTGCTGCTCATCAAAGAACGTCCAGTTATTTACATAAAACTCCAATAATGTCATCTGAAAAAATCGATAGAATCGTCGGTGTTCCAGTTTTATTCAAAGCTGAGCATTTACAAAAAACTGGAAGTTTTAAAGTTCGAGGAGCGTTGAATTCGGCGATTTTGGCGAAAGAGGAAAATGCGAAAGGAGTGGTAAGTAGATAGAACATTAGATTTTAAAAATTGAAAAAAGAAACTGAAACACTGAAAACTTGAATTTTTAGATTTTGAAGTTTTCTGTATTCTGAAAATTTCAAGAATTAGAAAAAATGAATGAAATTCCGAAGCTTACGGCTTTCGACTCTTAATATCAGATTTTCGAAATTTTGATGTACAATTTTAACATGATGGATTCCAAAATTATCAGAAAAATTTAAAGGAGGCGAGACAGCAAAAATTTCGGGGGACAGTTCGGGGGAAGAAATCGCGCCGCGCTTATGTAGACCATCGGTCGTCAGGCGCCTTCGCGCCCCCGTAGCTCAGCCGGTAGAGGTGATGTATCCCTGAGCTGCCTGTCATGAGTTCAACCCCTCATGGGGGTTCTCTATGCAAAATATCAGGACAACTTTTTTTTTGGTGTCCTCCTTTAAGGAATTCGAAAATGTTGAAAACTGTTTTTTTTCTTCTAAAAAATTCCGACACTCTTTGGTATATTCTGGAAAATTAATATTTTAAAAATCCGAAATTTGAAAATTTTTGGTTTTATAAGCTCTAAATTTCAGACGTTCTTTTGGATTCAGTAATACTAGGCGATTTAAAAATATAAAAATCACAATTCAAAAAATTCCAATAAACTCAAAAATTGGAACCGTTCGGAAGTTCCGAGAATTCCAAAAAACTTTAAAAAGAGATTTTTGATAGATTTTTAAATTTCGAAAATAATAAAAAATCGAAAAAGTTAAATTTTCAGTTTCAGAAACTCTAAATTTCAGATCACTTCCTAATTTTTATCTAACAGTAATTGTAAGTAATTGTGAGATGCACGCTCTCCCACAGAACACTTCCGAACTGCAAATTAATTTTTGATCTACATAAAAAAGTTTGGCGCGATCACAATTGCAGGTCTAAAACCATAATTTCAGAATTTTTTATCTGATTTTGTGGAATTCCAAGATGATTCAACTGATTCTTAAAAAAATTAATTAGTGGTAATAGAATCCTGTATGGTCCTTTTCCAGAAGAAAATATTCCAAAAATGACCAATTTCCATAGTTTCTTACAGAAAAAATCTATATCCTCTTTCAGTTTTTGACGTTTCTAAGAGTTCTATAGCTCAAAAAACCGCAATTTTTTTCTCTACATTTTCTATGGATGAATTTTCAATTTGTCTGATAAAACTTTTTTTATAATCAAAAAACAACGCAAAAATGCTATTTTGTGCAATTTCATGAGGTTTTTGAATAATAATAAAAAGTTTTATCAGACAAATTAAAAATTCATCCATAGAAACGTAGAGAAAATAAATGCGGTTTTTTAGAGCTATAGAACTCCTAGAAATGTCAAAAACTGAAAGAGGAGATAGATTTTTTCTGTAAAAAACTTTCAAAATGACAATTTTTGACATTTTTTTCTTCCGGAAAACGACCATACATGAATCTATAACCACTAATTATTTTTAAAAGATCATTTGAATCATCTTGGAACTCCACAAAAGCAGATAAAAATTCTGAAATTATGGTTTTAGACCTGCAATTGTGATCGCGCCAAACTTTTTTCTGTAGATCAGAAATAATTTTCAGTTCGGAATTGTTCTGTGGGAGAGCGTGAGATGTGAAACTGTTCTAAAAACTTGGGAAAAATTTCAAAAATTAAAAATTCAAATCCCAAATAACCAACTCTTAAAATCCAAAATTTCTTGAGTTTACTGAATTTTTCTGCATTTTTAGATGTTTTGAGATTCCCTTAATTTTTAATTCCTGACTTTTTTTGATATTTTTTCTTGGATTTTCAAAATTTCTGGAATTTCTGAATTTCTTAAAATAGAATTAGCTGAAAAAAATTATTTGTGAAGTTTTAATTTTCGACATCGATCTTTCATTATAAAACCAAATTCCGAAAATCTAATATTAAGTGCCTGAAACCGATTTTTTTCAAATTTTGAAATTCATTTTTTTATAATTATTAAACTTTCCCCGTTTCAGTTTTTCTGCATTTTTTTAAAATTTAGTTTTTAACTCAATTTTCCGTTACATTTTAAAAAATAATTTCTTTCCTTTCTCAATTTTTCAGATTGCTCATTCTTCTGGAAACCATGGTCAAGCCCTAGCATGGGCGGCTCAAAAAATCGGTCTTTCCTGTCAAATTGTGGTTCCAAAAAACGCGCCAATTTCAAAAATCGACGGAATGAAAGAATACAAAACTGACCTGGTTTTCTGTGAATCTACAGTAATTGATAGGTAACAACTATTTGGATTTTTTGAAGAAAAATTTAAGAATTTTTAGAGAAAGGGTGTGTGCTGAGCAATCGAAAAAATTAGGATACCATTTTGTGAATCCGTACGATTGTGAATCTATGATTAATGGGCATGTAAGTGGTTTTTTAGATCTAAAAATCTGAAAACTCAAATTTTCAGGCTTCCATTGGATTCGAAATTTTGGACCAAGTCGGTGATCAGATAGATTCCATTTTCGTATCAATTGGCGGAGGAGGCCTTGCCTCTTCCTTCGCTTTTTTGATAGGAAATCTGCGTCCAGATATTTCAGGTACAGTAACCCTAGGGGTGCAGTAATCCTTGAGGGACTGTATTTTGAGAAATACAGTAATCCTAGGAGTACAGTAATCCACAGTAATCCCAGAGGTACAGTAATCTTAGGGGTAGAGTAATCCTAGAGGTAGAGTAATTCCAGGGGTACAATAATCCTAAAATAATTTCAAACTAGAGTAACCCTTCCCTCAAAACTACCAAAGTGTTTTACAGTGATCCTGGTTGAACCTGAATCCAAAAAGCTGTCGAATCTTCTGGAAAACCGTATCCCTTGCCCCGTGGACACCTTGGAAACCATCGCTGATGGCGTTAGGGTTGCTCATGTTGGCACACTCTGTGAGCCAATTTTAAGGGATTACTGTAGCGGAAACGTCGTCAGTGTGGTGAGGCGGGAATTCAAATTTTTTGTGAATTTGAAAACTTGGAATTTCAGAAAGAGGAAGAAATCAAAGAGGCGATGAAGTTGATTTGGACTAGAATGAAGGTTTTTTTGGATTTTTTTTAATTAATAAAAAAACTGAAATTTCAGCAACGAGTCGAGCCTAGTGCCGCACTTGCGTTTGCCGGGGTACTGTACCACAAACCTGCACATCTTACTCGGCCGTTGGTGATTCTGTGTGGTGGAAATGTCGATTTGGATTATGTCATTTAATTTAAGTTTTTTTTCTGCTTCGAAATGTTTTTATTTCTGTTTTTGTGAGAATGAAGTTGTTCATCGGTAGTCGAATTTCAATATTTCTGGACTTTTTATTGTCGAAATTCCGATATTTTCAGGAATTTTTTAATTTCTGAATTTCTTCATCACCAATGCTACGATCCTCTATTTTTTCGATTTTCTAACATCTGAAATCCACGAAACAGATAATTAAAAATTCAGAAAAATTGCGCAAAATTCTTTATTCATATTAAAAAATAAAGAAAAAAAGATTACAAAATTGGAAGAAGTGGTTTTTCAGTGTTAATTCCACACCAATTAACGCCTCTCTTCACTCTCATATATCCCTTTTCTCCCCAAATCTTACTGTAGGTGTTCTTCAAAATCCAATAATCTGGTCCGTATCCAATCACAATTAGAGCATGCGTTGGTTCAGTCTGAAAGTATTTGAATTATGCTTGAGACACTACGAAGCTGGACCAGAATTTTTTCAAATTTTTGAAACAAAGGTACTATTTGAAACAGAAAAATTCTGAAACCTTGGATTTTGAGCTCAGTTATTTCGATTCCTATAAGAGATATAAAAAATCTGTAAACTGATAAAATATTTATCATATTATCAGCTACATTTTATCATTTGATTTCCTTTTTATATCTCTTATAGGAATCGAGATAATTGAGCCCAAACATACCCCACAATCGGGATCCTCCGCAATTCCACTATGATAGAATCTATTCTTGTTGGTCGCAAAGTTGGCACAAACAATCATTGGACCTCCAACAGCCACCATTTCGGCCATCTCCTCCTCACTCTCAGCTTCAGCCCACGTACGAATCTTTGCAACAGTTGGAACATTTTCTCTGCATTTTGTGGACCAAAAGTAGTATGGATAGCTAATAGCATTGGTGACTCCATGGAATTGAGCATAGGAAAGAGCTTCGACCGGCTCACCACCTCCACATTTGTCGGAAACTGGAGTGCAGTCGAGTAGCTGGAATATTGATGAATATATCAACAAGTTAGAAACTTTAAGGCGAATTTGGACAAATCACTTCTTTGAAACGGGGAGTTTTATTACCCGGAAATGGTTCAAAAACTTTGAAACCGCCTATCTCGCTTTATTGAATTCGTACAAAAAAGTTGTCAACTACAAAAATGAAGCTCTATTTTTGTTTAGTATAGTCTGAGGCAAAATTATGGAATACTTTCGTAGGACTTCAAAATAGACATTTTTCCACTAAAAAGTTACCGAGATTAGGATTTACGAGACCCGTCTCTCAAAATCGATACCGTATAAAGCGAAAATAATATTTGTAAACTTAGTGGGATTTTCTAAACCGATGTTTTGTGTAATACGAGTCGTGCACATCGTATATTGAAAATAACAAGTGAATTTTTGAAAAATTAGATCTGAAACAGAATTTTTTTTGAAAAATTATTTGGAGAGTATAATAATAATTTAGAGGTAGTGCAAACCTCTTCTTCGAAAGATCACTCTGGGCTACTGTAGCTGGTGATGCTAAATTTTTGGCGTTGAAGGTCTGTTATAATTAGCATTCTCAAAGTCCTAGGATTACTGTAGTTTCTAGTTCATGGTGTCTCAGATTATAGTAGCCTGTTACTACAGTAATCATATAACTCTGCATATATAGCTCTGCATAACTCTGCATGAGGAAGTGCGTAAACGCCGATTGCCGTACACCTCAACGCAAAAATGCGTACTACAGATCTTCAACGCTGTCACTTAAAAGGATGTATTATTAAACGCTCTGTAAGTTAAAAAATTAACTGTGTCAATGGAACAGTAAATTATATACAACAGAGCACAGTTACCCTCCAATCATTCTCAAAGAATATGCTCAATAGAGCGCACTTACCTGTTGGGAAGACAAACTCGTCAAACCGCCTCCACTAATCGATACCGCCGATTCAATAGCGGCAGCAGTGGCAAACGCCCAGCAGGATCCACATGGTCCCTGATATTTTATTCCAGTCACATGACTTTGTCCATTTCGATTTCTCCAATCTACAGATTCTGGAATTTCCTTTTTGAGCGGGAATTTGAAATTCGAAGATTTCGAGAATTTTTGTGGGCGTGGCTTCATTAGAAATTGCTTCCATTCTTCATCGGAAAGATCAGAAAAATCGTTGAGTTCATATGTAACTTTCCCAGCGCCTTCTTTGTTGTATCTGGAAAAAATTGTTTGGGTTTCCGAAAGTTTTGAAATACAGTTCTTTGCACTTATTAGTGCTTTGCTGTTTGATCCACAGTTTAAATGAATTCTGAAATACAGAAAATGAAGCATTCTCAAGTACTCAAATTTTGTAAATTTTCAGATTTTCGGAATTATCTGGTATTTAAACTTTTGGTTGATTCTGTAATCTTCTCCTAATTGGAAAATTCCATACTTGTAACGGGCCGGGCCGGGCTTTTTCCGGAATTTCGGAGGCCCGGCCCAAGCCCGGCCCGGCAGGCCCGTCATTTCAAAAAACACATAAGGGACCCTTATGTGATTTTTTTCGACCAAAATTTTTTTTTCGAGTTTTTTCGATATTTGTAGAGCAAACAACCAAACAATCCAAAATAACAAAAAAAAATGGAGAAAATTATATTGAGAGCTCAAAATTTCGCTCAAAAATTTTACAAGTATGGAAAATTCTGTAAAAATGATAAAAAATAAACAGGAAATTTACACAAAATGTTCAGTGCTTTAAAAATCGTAAACTCAAATACTTGAAAAAAAATTTCGGTTTCGGATTTCTAAGAATTTTAGATGTTTGAATGCTTCAACATTTCTCAGTGATTTTACTCATACAAAAAAATACAAGAATATGTACTCAGAGTCCGAAAAATTAGAAAATTCCAGAATTCGAAAACTCTGGAAAAATGAAAGTTCTGGAAACCCGAAAGCTTCCGAAAATTCAAAAAAAAATTTCGAAAACTGAAAATTCTAAACTTCAAAAATTTCAGAAAAACAAGAATCTCAGAAGTTCCCAAAAATGTAGAAAATCCAAATGAAAATAAGACACAATTCCAGAAACCTCAGAAATCCAGAAATTGCATTCAGTTCTCAAAAAAAATCCGTTTCGAAAATTTCAGAATTTTGAATTTCAAAGTCTTTACTTGTTTCATCCATTCTTCTTCAAAAAAATTAAAACCATTTCAGAATTCGCAGAATGGCCGAAAAGATAAAAAATTCTGAAAGTTTCAGAATTTCTAGAATGCCAGAAATTCCCAAAATTAAGAAAACATTTAAAAAATTCTCGGTGAGAATCCTAAAAACTAGAAAACGAGAAATCCCAAAAACAATTACAGACATCCAAAACCTCAGGAATTCAGAAATTCCACATAGTTCAAAAAATATTTTTTTTTTGAAAAAAAAGTTTCCGTTTCGAAAATTTCAGAATTTTGAGTTTCTAATTTTTTTATATTCCTCTTCCTTTTACCTCTCCACCAAATCCATGTTCCTTGAAAAGATGGTGAATCTCTTCACAATTTCCTCTTCACTCTTGTATTCTCTCAAATATTTGACAAGAAAATTCTGGAATGCTTCCGTATACTTCACATCTGGTGTTGGAATCTGATGACGTTGCAGAATCAGTTCCAAATTTTCAATTCTGAATGTTGGAAGTGGCTGCAATCATTTAATTAGGGAGTTAATTACCCTATGTGCCTAATTAACTCACCTCCGAAATAACGAGCCCCACAAAGAAGACGGCCAATAGCGAACCTGATTTTTTCAACATTTTTCTGGCGGAAAAATGTTCAAAATGAAAAAAAGTCTCGAAATATGTTTTATCAGTTCTGATAACAATTTTTGACACTGATCCTTCTTATTTTTGTGACTGATTATAGAAAGTGAGCAGCTTAATTTTTTTGGTTTCAATCTGAATCGAATTTTCGCATTTTTTCAATTTTGCTTTGTGCTTTTTTGACCGAAAATCGAAGAATTTCAAAAATATTACTGCGATATTCTCTCTCGACTCGCTGAAAACTTCAAAATGAGCCTAAACACGACTAGGTTCCGTTCATTTTGATTTTTAGACGCGTCGCGGTCGTGCGTCGCGTTTTTGGGTGAAGTTTCAAAATGGGCGGAGCTTGGTCGAGTTTGAGCTTGTTTTAAAGCTTGTAACGTTCCAAATTCGAATTTTGTGGTCTTGGCAGTGGACGGGGCTTAGAATTCTTCATTTTCCCCCTCATTGCTCATCCTTAATTACCTAAAAAATCTGTAACTTTTCCACTAAATTTCCCTCGATCAATGTTTTATACCGGAATATTCCATTTTCAATGAAACATGTGAAACGGGAAATTTTTGTTTTAGACCGTAAACGAGTTTTCAGATTTCCAAGTTTTCAGATTTTTAGAATTTCAGAATTTCAGAACTTCCGGTTTTCACTGATTATCCAACTATCAACAAAAGAAAGCATAATTAACAAGATATTCAGTTTTATTTCAGATGACACAAAGACTAGAAGAACAAAAAAATCGTTTTCAAAAATTACTTAAAAATGAAATTTTAAAAAAAAATTAACACAAAGTTCTTCTAGTCTGAAATAAAACTGAATTTTCAAAAAATTATCACTCCTCTTTCTTATCAGCGAGAGCAGTGATAGTCTGACAACGGGCGGATTCACGGTTACGGACCTGCTTGGTGAGAAGGTTCTGGAAAATTTATTTCTGAAAAATAAAAACAATAAAAACATTTTTTCGGCTCAATTTAAACCCTGAATTGTTTAAGAATTCATTCTAGACAATTGAAACTTTGCTGAAACCGCTGAAAACTGTCTTGGCGCCATGTAAATTCCACCAAACCACCAGGCTTTCAATTCGACTTACACTCAAATCCATCAAATTTCCACCATCTTGTTGTTGAATGCGTTGCTTCTCAATTGTTTGGAGTGTAGCGCTGACGTTCTCAATACGATCCACAATGCTGAACACCGACTCTTGCATTTGGTCGACACGACGGTTCAAGCTGTAATTGATTTTTTTTTATCGATTTTATTTGGAAAATCAGTTATCTCAGTTCCCATTAGAGATATCAAAAAGTTGTCAACTGACAAAACTCTTATCATAATATCAGTAACATTTGTATAGTTTACAAAGTTGACAAAGATAATTGAGCTTCAAAGTTATTGATTAAAACCTAGTGTAAAACAATGAAAAGTTGACAGATTTTTTTCTGTTCCAGTTAATTGTGAATTAAAATTTTTCAATCGCGCCAAATGATATCATGCCGGGGTCCTCACTACAACTTATCATTTTAAAACGTAAAAGTCTATATCGATTAGCACTAAATTGAACTCTTTCTAAAAGTTACCAATTTGAAATTGTAATTCAAAAAAAAAACAATTTCAAACCCTTTCAAAAACGACTTCCCTTGATAGATTCAATTTTAGGATTTTCTCGACCCTGTTGAGTTGAATCAAACTCTTCAAAATTTATCATCTTGATGAAACGGTAACATTGCAAATGCAAAATTTTCAATTAACACTTAACTATCGTGAAACTTGTGTTCTTCGAAACTTGAACCAATTTATCTCCATTTCTGCAAGAGCTTTGAAAAGTTGTCAATTAATAAAACGTTTACCATAATATCAGCAACATTTCATTAGGTAACTGATTTTTGCCATCTCTTACCGGAGCCGAGATAAATTGGCTCACAGTTAGCTTCCATGAGTGACCCGCGTACTGCGTTAACTATAAAAATTTTTAAGTTACAATAAGTGGGTATTATATTGTTTGCAAGTCGGTTATGAATATAACTATAACCAATTAGTTCAAATCCGTTAAAAGGTATCATCTTGTTGAAACCGTAACTTTGAAAATGCAAAACTTTTGACTCCTTAGGCATCGACCTAATTTATCTTAGTTCTTATCAAAGGTATCGAAAAGTAATCTATTGATAAAATGTAGCTGATGTTATGATAAACATTTTTCTAAATGACCACTTTTTGATAGCCTTCACAGAAAGATAGATAAAGTGGGTCAAATTTTGGATTAATTTTTTATGTGTTGTCATTGCCTAGAAAGTTCACTGTTGATTTTGCTGTTTCAATTAGTGGGTATTATCAGTGTTTTGTTGCATTTTTCAATGCTTCAGTTTTTGTGGAATTGGCTCACTTTGCATAATCCCGATGATTCTCCATATAATGTCTCTTCTGTTCAGTGGTTCTTGCCACCTCATCAGCAATATCCTCAGCCATTTTCTCTGGAATATGCTCGGTCATAGTGGTCACATTGAATCGAGTGAACGCTTCATTGATATCCTTCTCCGCGTAGCCGGCACGATACAACATGATCTTGTAATCCTCATAAGTTGCATCCTCTGATGGTCCATCTGGACGTTTGCCTCGTTTTGTTAGACCGCGAACTATCTGAAACTTTGGGGTCAATTATCTTGGCTCCCATGAACGATATCAGAATTTTGTCAACTGATAACATGTTTATCAAATCATCAGCAACATTTATATGTCCTTACAGAAACTCACATTCATGAACCAATCCAGAATTCCTTCTCCATCCTTCTTCCTTGCTAATTCTGCCTTCACTTCCACATAGGAGTCATTGATGATAGCCAGGAACATGTTGAGCAGAATGAAGGAAACAAAGAAGACGTAGGCAATGAAGAAGGCGGGTCCAAAGAATCTGTTGCAGTTTTCTAGGGCCGAGAAGTTGAAGTCTCCGAGGATAAGACGGAGGAGAGCAAAGGCTGAGTTGTAGAGGTTGGAGTAGTCGGCGATCTGGAAGATTTGGAGTTCTTGGGTCTGCGTGCCTTTAAAGTTATGCGCCTTTAAAGGAGGCGAGACAGCAAAAATTTCGGGAGACAGTTTGGGGGACGAAATCGCGCCGCGCTTATGTAGACCATCGGTCGTCAGGTGCCTTCACGCCCCCGTAGCTCAGCCGGTAGCGGCGCTGTACCCCTGAGCTGCCTGTCATGAGTTCAACCCTTCATGGGGGTTCTCTATGCAAAATATCAGGAAAACTTTTTTTTGGTGTCTGGCCTCCTTTAAAGTGCAATAAATAAATTACTGTTACATCTAATTATGTAAAGACTTGTTCCAATTTTGTATATGTTCCAACGTGATTTCCGGTTACAAACGTTCCAAAAATTATATGCGCTTTTAATTCTCTGCTCCACTGTAATAATGTGTCTTTAGACATGCTTTCAAGGTCTTGCGCCTTCAAAATTAGTCGTCTTTCAAGTTATGCCCCTTTAAGGTTAAAGGCCTTTCATATTCTGCACCATTCAAAAAAATATAAATAAGTTACTGTTGCGTCTAATTATAATAAGATCGATTCAAACTTAAGAGTTGTTTATCGACATTATTGAAAACACGCAAAAAAAACACGCAAAAAACCCCCATGCGCCTTTAAAGATTGCTCTAACCAACCTGAGTACCAAAGCACAAGTATCCAAATTGTGCGAAAGCGAAGAAAAACACGGCGAACATCACAGCGAATCCTCCAATATCCTTAGCAGATCGTGTCAACGTGGAAGACAATTGACTCATCGTTTTGTTCACAGAAATGAATTTGAAAACTTTGACCCATGCGATGAACACAACGACAGCCTTGATATTCAAATACGCGTTTTCAGCAGAAGTGACGTCATCGAACGGAGCATTTGTTAGGCCGTTTTCAATCACAGAGTTGACTCGATTAGTGGCGGTTTTTGTTCGCTTCATTGATAAGATAATTGTTGCAACTGAGAATCCTAGCAAAGCCACGTCGACCAGATTCCAAAACTGTGTTAGATAGTGAAGACGGTGACGGGCGATGGCGAAAAGCTCTTCGAAGATGAAGAATAGTACGAAGCCACAGAAGATTCCTTCGAAGACAATCATACGGGTTCCAGCGGAGGATTGATAGGTCATTAGGTTGTATGTCATAATTTTGGGGGTTGTGATGACGCCACCAGATGCGGGAAGCTCGAAAAGGAGTCTGGAAGTGTTAAAATACGAAAATGTTCCATTTTTCAGTTTAGGAGGTCTTCGAGCCACTTTTGAATATTGAAGGTTTTGCACCGGTGAGCTACGCGGTCGCAACCGGTGCTACTTCGAGCTTAATTATCTCGTTTTAAGAAGAGATATCAAAAATATGTCTACTACGAAACTGATAAGCAAAAAAATAATTCGCATAAAATTTACTACATTTTATCAGTCGACAAAAATTTTAATATTTCTGTTAGTCATACTTTTCACTGTTACAAGAAGTTTACATTAGCTCCTATTTTCAATTGTTATTACATCGCAACGCCATTGATTTTCTCTTTTTTACCTGAATTATCTCAAATGCTAAAAATCATGTAAAACAATGTGAACTAAAAATGTTCCTCAAAACATCACCAACATTTTATCAGTTTACAACTTTTTGATATTTCTCATAGGAATTGAGGTAAATGAGCTCAAGCAGAGCTCACAACTAAACTCACTATCAGGCTCACATCATTCTCCCACCGCTTTAACTCACTTTATAACACAAAACAAGTTGATATTTGCATTATACAACGCAAAATCCACCACAATCGCTCTGGTCCCTCTATCAATCCATCGTTTCGACTTCAATGTGGCAATTGCTGACTCAGCTTCAGTGGACCCAGAAACCGGCAGTTTTTGCACAAAACCACCACCACCATAAGTGGAAATAGTTCCCACGGTGTCGTAGTTCTCCAGCTCCTTAGCAGTAGCATAAAGGAATCTGTAGGGTTACTGTACCTCTACTAGGGTCACTGTAACAACTTACGCATCCACACTCCCATCAGCCACCATCTCTCGATCCTCGAATTTCTCCTCGTAGTTCGCAAAGCACTCTTTTATTTCTCTCTGGAAACTCTTCATGACCGTACATGAGTCATTGGTGACTTTGAGCATTCGGATTCGGGGTTCCCCTAGGATTCGATTCTCGTAGTAGATCATGTTCTCGTTGTCCGTGGAATTAGAGGTTTCAGTCCAGTAGATTCCGGGGACGAGGACTTGGGAGAACCACTGGAAGATTTTTTTAGGTTTTGATCTTCGGCGGATCACTTACATCCCAAATATTATCCATGGAAGTGCAGGAGCCGAAAGCTGGAGCGCCGTTGGCGCCAGACGCGGAGACAAATAGATCGGACATGACCTTGGTGTAGTAATAGGATTGAATGCTGTTTTGAGCAAAGGCCACTGAAAGAAATAAACTTGCTGACCGGTACTGTACATTAAAGTGGTACGGTAGCTAGAATGTGTAAACAGCGCCAGGCAAAAATGCACACCACCAAACTATGCACTTCAATATTCACATTACTGTTTCAAACAAAGCATATTCGAGACCGCCGAAAGTTTTTAACTGATTGGACTTTTGTTTCACTTATTTAAATGAACTTGAATGTAAACCTGAAAATCTAGTTGTCGCAGTTCAAACGAAAGTCTTATGGTGTAGTCCTCTCGGACAAAGAACTCTGCATTTCTTTCCCTAGCGTTCTTTTACAATTATACTTAGGTTATTTCTTACTGTATCAAATTGCTCATATTCTCCAATTCGAACAAATGATTATGTGAATTAGATGACATACTACGAAGAATTGGTAAGTAGGCAATCGCGCCCCATAGCTAGAATGATATGCGTAAACACTACATACACCGTCACGCGAAAATGCACACTAACAAACGATACACTTCAAAATTGACATTTCTGTTTCAAACATACTGTATTTCGGACCTCAGAAAGTTTTGAACTAATATTCTCTTTACTCCGTCTACCGTTTTTTTGACATTCGATGTAAACGCGCTCTGCTGTTTCAAAATTTCCATATTTTCTAATGACAATTTTTTGAACAATCTTCTGTGCGACCACGAATCTTTTTTTTTAAACCACGAATCTTTGAAAAGTTTGCAAACGCGCTCTAGCGCACCACCAAACAAAACTTTCAAAAAACTAACCATAAACCAAAACAATCAAAAACACGGCATACGATCCGACCTCCATGAACGAGCTAGCCGTCAGCTTGATCTTTCCATCCGATTTCTCGTGTCCAGATGCCAGAAGTGCTTGTGTGAATGAGACACCTTGTTTTGGTGCCGGATTCTTCTTCTTATCGTGTTCATACTCCTCGCTGACCATTGAATGATCGAATGCGGCCGGCGCGTGCTCGGCCGCGGCCACCGGTTGCGGTGGATTTGCCCAGCGATCGCCGGCAGCGTCGTAGTTCATAGCGTTAGTCAAGTTGAAGGGGACCTGGATGAATTTTACTGTTTCGAAAATATTGTTTAGTTTTTTCATTTGTGTTTACAGTGTTAACATTTGAAAAAAGTAAGAGGACATTTAAATTTACCGACACATGAGAGCTCAAATATCTTAATTCCTAGAAGAGATATAAAAATTCTATCGACTACAAAAATATAGGAAATTTTGAGTTAAACATTTTATAAGTTGACAAATATTTGATATCTCTCATGGCAATTGAGATAATTGAGCTCAAAAAGGAAGCGTTTTTAGATAATTCAGGCTAATTTTTACAGTTTCTACAACTTGGTTTAGTTTGGCTATAAGCTAGAAGAATAATTTGAATAAGAGTTCAAGTTAATTAGTTTAATCAAACCGAATCATTATAAATAACTTAATTTCAAGGCCTGTATATGAACATTCACTTCAAAAAATCTGAAAAAAAGTAGCATGACTAAAACAGAGAAAAAATATTTTGAAGTTGGTGGATTTGGCCGACTCGTCCAAATCCACGTCCTCGTATCCAGGCAGTGCCTGGATACCCGACGGGCTGCTAGGATACCTTTTTTTGGTTTTTTCTTTTTTTTTTAATTTGTTGGATCAATTCAATTTCAGCTCTCAAAATTTCAAATAATCAGGAAAGAATCGTTAAAAATCATATAATTGAGGTACCCCGTAGCTTAGCTGGGTACGGTATCCACACGAAAAAATGATTGCGGACAGGAAAAAAGTTTGGACTGAAAAAAATTAATCACATTTCAGAAAAATCATAAAAGTTGAGAAGTTAAAAATTCCATTATTTACCTGAATTATAAAATAGTTAAAAGCAAACAACTTTGAATCCTGGAGAAAGCCCGAAAAGTTTTGTTTTTGAATTCCCGCCAAATTTTCGAAATCCTAGGCCACCGGTTTTAAGGTTAAGCAACTTTTGTAGCTAGCTTTCAAAATCAATTTATTGGTATTTTCCAAATCATCAGTTATTTTTGAAACCTTCTAGAAACTGTAATTTTTAACGGAATATTAAAATTTCAATTTGGAGTTTCTGGCTCTTTTTAAAGTTAAACTTTTCGATTGTTAATTTTTTCATAATTACCCCCAAAAAGCAATTATTTTCTGTTTCAGTGTGTTCCAATTAGAAACATGGAACTGACACAAAACAATAATTAAAATTTAGAAATTTAGAAAACAAAAATAAGAAAGAGGAAGATTGGGATCTGACTAAAAACAGGGAAAAAATATAATTTTGATGTTGTCCGATTCGGCCGGCTCGGCAAATCCACGT
>NC_013487.2:1185771-1214561 GCF_000004555.2 Caenorhabditis briggsae | reverse complement strand
CAACTTCAAAATATTTTTTCTCTGTTTTAGTCATGCTACTTTTTTTCAGATTTTTTGAAGTGAATGTTCATATACAGGCCTTGAAATTAAGTTATTTATAATGATTCGGTTTGATTAAACTAATTAACTTGAACTCTTATTCAAATTATTCTTCTAGCTTATAGCCAAACTAAACCAAGTTGTAGAAACTGTAAAAATTAGCCTGAATTATCTAAAAACGCTTCCTTTTTGAGCTCAATTATCTCAATTGCCATGAGAGATATCAAATATTTGTCAACTTATAAAATGTTTAACTCAAAATTTCCTATATTTTTGTAGTCGATAGAATTTTTATATCTCTTCTAGGAATTAAGATATTTGAGCTCTCATGTGTCGGTAAATTTAAATGTCCTCTTACTTTTTTCAAATGTTAACACTGTAAACACAAATGAAAAAACTAAACAATATTTTCGAAACAGTAAAATTCATCCAGGTCCCCTTCAACTTGACTAACGCTATGAACTACGACGCTGCCGGCGATCGCTGGGCAAATCCACCGCAACCGGTGGCCGCGGCCGAGCACGCGCCGGCCGCATTCGATCATTCAATGGTCAGCGAGGAGTATGAACACGATAAGAAGAAGAATCCGGCACCAAAACAAGGTGTCTCATTCACACAAGCACTTCTGGCATCTGGACACGAGAAATCGGATGGAAAGATCAAGCTGACGGCTAGCTCGTTCATGGAGGTCGGATCGTATGCCGTGTTTTTGATTGTTTTGGTTTATGGTTAGTTTTTTGAAAGTTTTGTTTGGTGGTGCGCTAGAGCGCGTTTGCAAACTTTTCAAAGATTCGTGGTTTAAAAAAAAAGATTCGTGGTCGCACAGAAGATTGTTCAAAAAATTGTCATTAGAAAATATGGAAATTTTGAAACAGCAGAGCGCGTTTACATCGAATGTCAAAAAAACGGTAGACCCGACGGGGTGCTAGGAGACAAGAAAAAGTTGTTCTCTTTTTTAAAGATTTTTAGTTCAATCCATACACGAAAACTGAGAAAAAACAGCAAATTCACAAACTTAATGAAATTGAGAAAAGGAAAACAATGTTTCATAATGTTACCGTTCCAAAATATTTAGAATTGGAAACATTTTTACTTATCAATAATGAAATGACCAAACTCTTAATATTAGTTTTCGATTTAGATTTCTAGCAAAATTGACAGTCCGAAATTACTTGTTGACGTATTTCCGCGTAACGGTGCATAGTGATTGGTGTTTACATATTTCCTTCAAAACTGCTGAAAATGCCAAAATTAGCACTGAAATAAGGCATCTCTCTGTTTGAAACAAGTTATTTCGATTTGTTGAATTTTTTTAAAAAGTGACCAACTACAAAAAAGAAGCTCTGTTTTTGTGAAGCATGTTCTGAATTTCTCAACATTTTTCAGGACTGCGAAATCGACAATTTTCCACGGGAAAAAAATCGTATAATTCTGTCCAGTACCGTCGTTTTCGAAGTTCACAACTTTTTCCTGTTTCAGATTGTTTTTATGTTCCAAAAACAATTTTAGTACTAATTCTTTGTTTTAGAACCCTAGTTTAAAGATTTTTCTGCTTCAGATTTCTCAAAATTGTTCGAACGATTACTATGTTGGACAAAATTTTATGTAGTCTCTCGCTAATATTATGAAGCGAAATATTTCACCAGAAAAGCCCAATCCCGAACATCCAGGACCGGAACAGTGGGAAACCAATGAAAATTGACATTTTGGATCGAAAACTTACAATTAGAGGAACTTAATATTGTTTTTACTAAATGAAACTTGATGTGGTTTGTTGTTAAGATCATCAATTGTTATCCATTTTTTTAAGTGCTTACATATATTTTATTCATTAACTGAAACTGAGAAAAACAAAAAAAAGCAGATTCTTTTAGCATAAGCGTGGTCCGATTCTGCTCTCTTTTTCTCCGTCAACTTGAATTTCTCGATATCTGGCCAAAGGCAGCTGTTTTTCAAGGCGTATCTCGTGACACCGTATCATTTGACTCCTGCGACAATTGGAAAAATTTGTCTCCAATCTCATCCCATGATCACGAGTACTCCTCCAAATGGCAATGTGTTTTTCTTGAGTTCTTGAAGTAGCAAATTGACGGAATCCACGACTCTTTTGTCCGACATGCAAATTTCATCCCAAATAATGCAATGGATATTGGCAAGGCTTATTCCTTCTGCAGATTCAGGGATGATACCAAAAATCATCATGTCGCGCACTTCCAATGGAATCGAGAACTTTCGATGAGATGTGCATCCGTCGAAGAGAAGGCAGGTGGCAATTCCAGTGTGTGAAACACAGATGAAGTTTTGTCCGCGTCCTTACAGCTTGTGGTAAATTGTTTTGTAGCAAAGCGTTTTCCCCGTTCTTCCAGGTCCATCCACAAACATCGATCTTGATCCGGAATTCTTCTGATTCAACTCTAGTGCTTTCGCTGCTTTGCATTCAGCTACCGGAACATTTCTTCTCTTTCAGCTTCGTGTTGAGTTCTCGATCGCTTAACCATGGTTGTGTTGTCGATGCCAACTGATAAGTCTTTATCGATGTAATCCTTGTCCAGCTCGAAGTTTTTCCAATGTCATTTCTTGTCGTGAGAGTAGCCATTGAATGAAGGTAAACTGTTCTCCGCATTACGCCGGGAGTCCTGTTTTCGTAATTTTTCTTCGAGATCCGTAATCGCAGTACCTGAAATTTTCTTTCTCAAAACCTGCTCAATTTCATGGGTTAAAAAGTTAACTTACGAATCATATTGGGTTATTTTGAGCACAAATCTTCCTTTTCTTGTTGAGTCAACCCATTTCTTTACAAAATTCATCCATAGGTCCGGTATAGTCAGCACATCGAGGAATGGGGATAGATAATATCGTAGTAGACAAATAGAGAGAAAATTTTTCAGGAAAATCAAAAAAAAAGAATCCCAATCGGGGTTCCATGAAGGGGAAAGGGCACTATTAGTGGGGTATAGATCGATCCAGAATGTTCTAGACAGGTCTAAACCATTCCAGCCTAGCCAAGACTAGACCCGATCGATCCATACCACCACTAGAGAGAACATCGAATGCCGGTGGTAGAACGAGGAATGTGCAGACGGGATACACCTCTAATGATGGTATACTGTAGAGGCTCTTCAGAAGAAGAAATAAATGGGACAAGGTGAAGAAAGACAATCTTTGGTTTTGCTATGGACACTATAAGAACATTTGAACGACTACACGTCATCACAGCAAGTGAAGGAAAAAGAATTATCTACTGGGAAGTTTTCAATTTTTGAATGATGTTCTTAAAAGATTCGAATTCCCTGAATTTCTAAATTTTTAATTCGTCAAAAAGGAGCACGAGTCTCTCCTTTGGACCAAAACCAGAGCTACGCACTCTAATAGAATGAACCCTTTGAGCCAGTTTAGCTTGGTTCCTGTGAAGGATATCAAAAAAACATGAAAGAACATTTTTTCAGGTGACCATTTTCTGATAACTTTCACTGGAACCGAGATATACATATGGGCTCACTTGGACTCATTCGAGGGGGTCAGAAAGCGCGCCCCAGTAAATTTTTCAAAAGTTCTCAATTGGCTGCTGAGAGTTCGTTGGCTGACAATCATACTTTAATTCATTAGGCCGAGAATACGAATATTTTTTCAATATTTTTTCGATGTTTTCTTTCGTTTTCGCTCGTTATTTCTCGTTTTTTCCCCTTTTTTTTTCAGTGAAAATTAGTTGAAAAAAGTTTCAAATGATTTATTAAGGTGAAAAGTCCAATGCAACGGGCTCGTGCAGTGATGAGTCAAGTGAGCGAACGGAATGAAACTCGATTTTTTTGAGGTGAGTGACTGAAGTATGTAATGTTCCAATATTTTTTTGATTTTCTAGGCTCGAGACATCGCTCCGTCAGCTTGCCCAGAAGTACAACTGCGACAAGTAGATCTGCAGAAAGGATATGTGGCCCGAATTCAAGTGAATGTTTTGCTGAAAATCGCAGTTTTGTGGAAACATGTTCTTTACAGAGGTTCCCGGTGACGGTGTTCAACGAAGATGATTCAGACGTTTCTGAAGAGGATGTCACCTGGTGGGGGTGTTGGATCCTCCCGTGAAACCTTCTGCAGAATAGATTACTCTGAATAATCAAAGTAAAGCGGCCTGTAACAATAATAACAAGAGAATCCTAATGTGTATGTAGCGCTTGAAGTGGGACGAAAGAGGGCCGATAAGCTGTGTGACAAGTAAAACAGTTGTAACTCATTGACCCATTTATTGCGCGTAAATAATTAATGAAATATAGATAATTATCGGCAATAAATGGAGCGGTCCGGAAGGCGTGATGACGTTGGATAGCGGATCAATAGGGATGAAAAACCGGACGAAAAACCCTAGAGATTCTGTCCTTGTTCAGTTCCCCTAATCTCTATACAACAACACACGTCTTCACACTAACAACTATATCACTAAGCTTGGAGAGGAAAATACCTGGATTGCCGCGAAGCGGACGAGACACGATGGCGTCGGTGATAGAATCCTCGAGAAGCGGACGTGCAATTCGGTGGAATAGCAGTAATTAGTGAATATAGCGGTCTGAATAATAGGACGAACAGCAACAACACAACAACTTCATCAGACTGACTCGAGCGGTGACGCAAGAGTCTGATGGAGGAGGGGGCGCGTGTGCCCCTATAGCGTGTGTAGTGTGAGAGAGCGTGTGTGTGAGAGAGACACAGGGTGCGTGTGTGCCCCTCTGCGGACAGAGGGAATTTGAATAAGGGTTTTGAAGTGATTGCGGAAAAGGAAGGAAATAACGGGAAAATCATGTAATAAAAGAGCTTTCTGAGGAGCAAGCGAAGTGGGCTGAGCCACAGGGGTCCTCAGATTACTTTCGGGTTGGCAAGCCTGTGCATAGACACAGGGAATTGACAACAGTTTCTCTACAAACCACGAGCCGACGATCAAGCTCCGTCTTGGTTCTCCATCTTCGTGAGAGAATCATCGATCCGTCGCTCCGTCAGCTTGTCCAGATGTACAACTGCGACAAGCAGATCTGTAGAAAGTGCTACGGTCGTCTCCCACCGCATGCCAGCAACTGCAGAAAGGAGAAGTGCGGACACTCGAACGATCTCCGCATCAAGAAGAAGTTAAAGGAGCATAAAACATGTGAGTAAGCTTCGATTTTATTGAAATTTATCGAAAAACATTACGAATTCATAAAAACATGATTGAAAAACAATAGGACTCGGAAACAGTGAGTGTACCTAGTCATGTCGTTTCGCACTGTCTTGAATCGATCTTGAAGACGATTGAAAAGGGCGTGAAACGATTCGATTGATTGTTCACTCATTCGACCCAGTGTTCCGAACCTACGAGCACAGGGCATGAAGTGTCCAATAAGACATGACATTTTGGTGTCATATTCAAATCTCCTGCGAATCGTCGCAAATGCTCCCAACACAGATTCTGCAAAAATTTAGTTTTTCAATATTTTGAAGATTAATTACTACGATGGATGGAATTTGTAGGAATACTATCTCAAATATATTTCGGATGTCATGTCCTTAGGTGATATTAAATGCATTGAGGTTCTTCCATAATTATTAATTGTTTATTAGAGGTTATTCAATAATTCGTTCTATTTTCAGATGAACCAGAAACCAGCATCTGACTGCGAAGACAACAACGACACGAGCTGTCCCCATGAGAAGTCGGATGGATCATCGTGAGAAGTCGGATGGATCAATTGGGTGTAATAATAATTGTTGTCTCTCTTGTTATTTGTCATGAATCTGAATAAATGTTCATATATTGCCTTGCCCTTGCTCGGGCAATCAAGGGAGAACAGCAACATAAATGGAGCAGTATTCACCGAAAAAAAAAACGAATTCATAGTCTTTTGTATCGTTAAAAAAACATTAGAAATAACCACGTGAAATCCACGTGTCATTTTGAATTAATTAATTTCGTCTGGCCTACGAGTTAGCTGGGGCGAGCTTTCTGACCCCCTCGCTTGAATCTCTACAAAGTCTACTTTATGAACCAGTCTTAAACTTCCTCACCGGTTTGCAAAAAATATTTTTCCAAATATTTCACTGATCCAGTATATTTTGCCTTCTAGCAAAATCAACATTACTAGAGTAAGTCCATATGTTTACGTAACGGTGTACAGTGGTCAGTGGTTACACATTCCACTATATGTATATCCTTGGAAATCGCTGAAAATGCAAAAATTTGCCCTGAAATGAGACATGTACCACTTTGAAAAACACATTATTTCGATTTTTTGAATTTTTTCAAAAAAAAGGTTCAACTACAAAAATGAAGCTCTATCAATTTTCCGTTTTTTGAAATTTTGGTGAAATATTTTTTTCTGTTTCTGATTCCTTCGAAATCTCTGAAAAATGGGTCAGTTCTAATAGTATCTGATTTTCCCAAATGTTGTATTTTTTCTGTTTTAATTTCTTTTGGCTTGTGAAATTAACATTATTGTCCGTTGACAACGAGGATAGGATTAGAATTGTTTCAAGTTTTTCAATTTTTGTTTTTTTTTCACTGTTAAAATCGACATTTCAATCCAAAAATAACAACAACAAAAGTTTTCCGTTCCATCAAACTCTCAAAAAATACAATAGTTTCTTTCAGACACTAAGCGTTGACAAAATATTACCCTTCTATTTTTCCTGTCAAATCATTGTTTCCAAAACAAACATTTCTTGCTTATAGCTTCAACCATCTGGAATTCACTAAACTAAAATACGTATGTTAGTTTATTTATTTTTTGAAGAATTTATTTTAACGAATTTTTCTAGAAAAATTTAAAACAGATGTTTAGTTAGAAACATCTGGAAAAAAGAGACATTCTGTGAAACTTTATGTTCTCACAATCAAAGATCAAAATAAACAACTATTAAAAATTTCAGAAATATTTGAAATAGTGTTGAAACAAAAAAAAAGATTATTAAAAAAACTGCAAAATTTAATCATCCATTTAAAGGAGCAGTGGAAGTTGGATTCACCGTAGTGGCGTAAACTTTTGAAGACGTTTGTTGAGAATTCTGGATTTTGAGGCCTTTTCTGATTAGACCTGAAAAAAGTCAAAAGCATACTTGTAACGGGCCGGGCCGGGCTTTTTCCGGAATTTTTGAGGCCCGGCCCGGCGGGCCCGTCATTTCACTAGTTTTGAAATTTTCAAAAAAACACATAAGGGGACCCTTATGTGATTTTTTTCGACCAAAAATTTTTTTTCGAGTTTTTCGATCTTATTTGATCAGACAGACAAACAATCCGAAATACGAAAAAAAAAATGGAAAAAAATTATATTGAGAGCTCAAAATTTGGCTCAAAAATACAGAATTTTTGACACCGGGCCTTCCGGGCCGGGCCCGGGCCTTGAAAATTTCCTCAGGCCCGGCCCGGGCCCGGCCCGGAATTTTACAAGTATGGTCAAAAGTGGACATCTGGATGAATAGAAATTTGAAAAAAAAATTTGGGATGTTTCAAAACTTCGAAAAAAAGATTTCGTGAAGTTTGGAAAATAATGAGACCATCGGATTGAGTTGACTGAAAATTTGAAAAATGAGATCTGAAAATACTCGCAATGGACATCTGGAAAAACAGATACCACCCAGAATGTTTTTGATGTTTCTCTAATTTTGAAAATTACCAGAAAAATTACAAAATTGATAGCGAAAATCCCTAAGAAATTACTCGGAAAACTCCAATTTCAATAATTCGAAGAATTATTAATTTTTAGAAATTTCAAAATTTCGTTTTTCAGAAATTTTTTTCAGAAAAAGTTTCAGAATTCTCATTTAAACGGAACACATTTTCTTGCAGATGCTAAGGTAATTTTTCCCGTTTTCCAAAGATCGTTTAATTTTTTTTAAATTTAAAACTACGATTCGGAAGTCAAAAAATAATGTTTTAAAAAGTTTTGAAATTCGCTGTCGTTCAAATTCCAAAATATCAGTTTTTAAAGTTACGTTGGGAACCTCGGTATAACCTTGGTAGAGATTTTTTCAAGTTTCAAATAATTAAAGTTTCAGAATTTCCATTTCTAACTGAACACAATTTTTCGCGGATACTCGTGTGTTACATATCCTCCAAGATTTTCAAAAACAAGAAACAACTTACGTTTAGCAGTATTTCTATACTCCGAGACGACGTACATGACAATCAAAGAGTCTGAAGCTGGATATAATGTGAAACTGCAAAGCATAACTCCAGATGGAACACTGATAACATCTAAATTGAATAATGGAAGAAAAATTATAATTGTAATTGGAATGAATAGGATTATGGTAGGGGCGGTGATCTGGAATTTTTTTTCTGTTTCATGATTTCCATCTACCAATGAATTCTAAGATCTTCCATATTTTGGTATTGTCTTTGTGAATTTCTAATTTCCACGAAAAACACCTTACCTGCAAGACTAGGGTCTTAAAAAATTGCTTATGATGTTTTCTCAAAGTCTCCGAAAAGTTCTTAATCTTATCCTCCATTTTTGCATGCATCGCCCATCCGCAATAAATCATAATTCCGTATTGAAAATTGCAAATTGCACAAATATTTAAAATTCCAAAAATGTTCCTCCACCGAATCGATCCATCCGTCGGATCGTAGGCTAAAATCGTCATGGCTGGAATTTCAGTCAAATTTACGTTATAACGAAGAAGGACGTCTTCTCGGAGGTATTCGTCAGAAATTGAATCTCTTTGTAGTGTGAAATAAGTTCCCAGGGCGTACTGTAGTCCAAAAAATGTGCAATAGGCAAACCAGATAAGGCATTGGGGACCTTTGAAATAGGAGAGTTTGTTGGTGCTGGAAAAATTTGAAAAAATTTAAGAAACGATTCTTTGGGACATCCGGAATTTTAGAGCTTGAAAATCTATGTGTTTATGTGATAACCATTTTTTCGGGAGGTAATTCAAATTTCTTGAAATAGTGGAACAGGAAATTTTTTTTTTCGAAAAAAACTGAAAAAATTATTTTTCACAGTTTCATATTTTTTGTGTTAGTTTTTGGATTCTAACATTTGTCAGTTCTTCTTGATTCGAATTTGACATAGAACTTTTAACATTGCAATTTTTGAATACAAAGACTTTTTGAGAATTTTTTGATTACTGAAAAATGCTGAAATTTTCATATGTTCACTTTCGAATATCCACAGTTTGTAGTGTTGCAAAATTCCAAGATTGATGCGAATGGGAACACTTTTTGAAGGAAAGTTAAAATTTCTCAAAATAACGAAACAAAAAACTTATTTTTGAAAAAAAAATTGAAAAATCACAGTTTCATGGTTTTGTTTTGATTTTCGAAATTACGATACTTTAGTCCTTGAACACTGTAGTTGTTATATTCAAATTTTTTCTTCAAGAGTTTATGATAAATTTTTTTTTCGAAAGATTAGGAATTCTTTAAAATTATTCTTGAATTCATTTTGAAAATTGAAAATGATGAAAAAAGAATTGAGAGCTGAAATTTTGATATTCAGAAAAACTCAATTTTTTCTGTTCTAACTTATTAATTTTCAAATGTTAAAAATGTGTTTATCACAAGTTATATACCGTAAACACTCTAATAGAACGCTATCCGAATTGTCAAACTTGAGTCCATGTATCTCATTTTCAGTGAGAGATATCAAAAAGTGGTTAACTGATAAAATCATGCTGATATCATGGTAAACTTTTTATTAGTTGACATCTTTTTGATATCTTTCAAAACAAGTGAGATATATAAGTTCAAAGTGGACAGTCCGGGTGGCGTTCTATTAGAGTGTTTACGGACGGAAAGTACAAGTATGAATATAGAAAAAACACGGAGTCAGAATTTTTGAAAAAAAAAAACATTTTGAAACAATTTCTCCAATTGTTCCCAAAACTCACTCAAAAACCGCCCAATACCTGTATATGAAATGCACTGATAACAATGCCATAGTTGCTGAATGGAAAAATGTGTAGCCGGCTGAAAACTATTGATATTTAATTTTTTGAAAAAAAAATTCAGACGTACCCAATGGAAAATTCCTGGAATATGGTCCATGTAAACCCCAAGACTCCTCAAAACTGAAGAATAATAAGCCAGCTTTGTAGTTATGAACGTTCTGGAATTTTCTATTCGAAAATTCAAATTTCCCGCCATTCCTCTCACCGGATAAACCATAATCTCCACTGTGGCAAAAACCATGCCAAGTAGAGTGAACGCACTGATAAGGTATTTATAACTTCCAAAATTTTTTTGTGCTCCAAAAAAATTGAGAAAAAGGAGAACAGAGCCAAAAAATGTGGTGAGCACAAAACCTAGTTTTGGGACGAAGTGAGTGACAGATATCCAGAAAAGATAAGTACCATTGGAAGACATAATTAGGGGTAGTTAGGCTAATTAGGCTAATTTATTTGAGAAAACGAAAAAAATTATTGGTGATTTTTTGTGATTTTTTGTGACTGCTCAAACTTTATGTCTTACCTTATATAAGAATTTTTTAAGACACAAATTTTCTATGAGGTCACTAAGCTGAGCAATTGCTTTAAACACAAAAGAGCAAGATAATCTTTGTTAAGGTTCTATTGTTTCCTTTTTCTTTGAGTCAGAATAAGGATTTTCTGTCTGTCCTATTATTTTTTTTGTTGATCAAACGGAATAAAATATAAACTTTGGTTATATTATTCAATAAAAATTTAATTTTAAAGATCATATAAATCAGGAAATTGAAACAGTAACAAAATTATAACATTAGGAAATTCAGAAATTCGAAAATTGGAGAAGTTCGGAAATTTTGAAATTCACAAATTCTAAAAGTTCATAAATTCAAAATTCGGATTACCATATTTTTAGACAAACTTGAAAAATCGGAGAACATTAAAATTTTCGAAATTCACTGATTTTCCAGCATCGTACAAAAAAAAATACGAAATACATTTTATCAGTCTATCATATTGTTTATTTCTCTTAGCAAATCACAAAGAATACGCAGCAAGCGGTTCCCCATTTTTCAAAGATTTAGGCAATAAATGAAACAGTAAGATCAACAAATATTTTCTTCATATTTTCAATCTGAACATCTGAAGCGCTCCAAATGATCTGGCTTGTCGTAGGTCATTTCATTGCAGACAGCACATTTCTTTAAAACACGACGTTCGTTTCTAGATTCTCCACCAGCACTTCATTTTGTTCCTGGTCCAGTTCCGCCTTCATGACATGCTCCTAGCTTCTGATTCCAGCTCCAGCTCCAGCTCGAGTTCTAGGTTGAGGTCCAGCTCCTACAGACACAGGATGAAAACAGTTAGCATCTAGAAGCCTAACTGTTCGGACCCGGGCTCCAGGACCCGGGCTCCAGGACCCGGGCTCCAGAACCCGGGCTCCAGAACCCGGGCTCCAGAACCCGGGCTCCAGAACCTGGGCTCCAGAACCCGGGCTCTAGAACCCGGGCTCCAGGACCCGGGCTCCAGAACCCGGGCTCCAAAATCCGGGCTCCAGAACCCGGGCTCCAGAACCCGGGCTCCAGGACTCGGGCTCCAGGACCCAGGCTCCAAAATCCGGGCTCCAGGACCCGGGCTCCAGGTCCCAGGCTCCTGTCCAAGATCCCTCCCCCCGGCTCCCTTCTCTGGAGCCCAGGGAAAGCGAGAACTGATTCTTCCCTCCACTTCTCTTTTCTTTTATAGTAATCTCCACATCTCCACGAGGTTAATGGGATATCTATCGCGTGATTTTTCCGAATTGAAATTTCACTTTTTTTCATCACGTTTAAACAACACTCGAATTTTCACTTTTGAAATTTGTGAAGCTCCTTTAAAAGATCGTTCCTTTGGACCTCATTATCTTGTTTTCTGTTTGTGATATCAAGAAACGTTTAACTGATGAAATGTTTATCGTAATATCAGAAACATTTATTCAGTTTACTCAATTTTTATATCTTTTCCAGGAACCTAGATATATTTGGTCAAAGTTGGCATAATGGGACCGTCACGGTAGAATGCATACCCTAGCTACAAAAATCCTACGAAAAATCTCCTGTCCCCCCACCTTTAAGGATTTTAACTGAGTTTGCTTGAATTCTAAGCTTTTATTTGTTGTTTCTTTCTAACTTGTTCATAATAAACCGATTTTGTTACATTTCTTGTTGATTTTCTTCTATTTTATCACAGGAACCTGATACCCCGGACATACCGCGGGCAATTACATTAATTTTTTCAATTGTCCACAAGTGAACGATTTTGAAAAAATGTGACAATTTTCAATTATTTTCAATGTTTCAGATACTCAAAAAAAAAGTAAAGAAATCAAATAAAGCAATTATGTTGTCTCCGTTGCTGTAACAATGATTTTGTAAATTTTAATTGAATTTTTGAAATTTCAATTAGCCAAAACTACTTCGTTGGAAAAAAATCCCAAAAAATAAACAAAAAGCCTATGACTCATTTCCAATTGATCACTTTGTGATAATGGATTTGTTTATAGGTCATTTTGAAAAAAGTGACTCATCGTTTTTGAAAAATCATATGGCCCCCCGGAAGCATTTGTATCTTCTCAAATTTCATAATGAGTTTACAAATGGTTCTACTGACTTTTCTCTCTCTCTCTCTCTCTCTCTCTCTCTCTCTCTCTCTCTCTCTCTCTCCCAAGGATATCAAAATAACAAACTCCTTCTTCAAGCTCCGCCCACAGAAGAAAGAACAATAGAAAAGTGAGAGAGTGTTAGAGAAAAAGCGAAAGTGTATAAAACGGCCCGTCAGTCGGTAGCTAGTCTCCACTTGTCAACAAAAAAGAGAAGAAAAGAGACTCAATCTTTTTTTCCTTTTGAAGGACAACTAAAAATGAGGTGTTCTTTTGTGGTACTCGCTGCGATTTTCGCACTTTCTCAGGTTGGTTTTTTAAAAGTTTAAAGTATAAAATCTGTTTTAGGAAATTGGTAATTTGGCTGGTAGAATACAAACTTTTAATATTATTCTCTTATACACATTCCGTACTTTGAGCTCAATTATCTCGGTTCCTATAAAAGATATTAAGAATGTGTCAACGCAGAAAATGTTGGTGATAATATGATAAATTATTTATCAGTTGACAAAATTTTGATAGCTCTCATAGGAACCGAGATAATTGAGCTCAAAGTGGAAGTATAGCGCCGTTTACTATAAATTTCATAAATTCTGTTTCATTACATTTTTATCATTTTAAATCCAAATTTGAAACAATTCCGATGATTAAACCATTTCAACAAATAGACTGAATGAAAATTGGAAAAGATTAGAGCTTATGAAAATTAGATTTGAAAAAATTGGAAGTTTCAAATTTAAAAAATTATTTCAGTTCCAAAAAGTTAGTGAAAACGCAAGTTTTATTGTATTTTTGATGCAAATGGGATTTTTTGATCTTTTAGAAATATTTTTATATTTTTCAATTTTTTGAAAATTCTCGGCTATTTTTTATTGTTTTCGAGAATCCGATGAATAACAGAAAATAAAAAAATTACAGTTTCAGAAAATTTGTAAAATTACAGTTTTTATAGGATGAAATAGTAGATATGATACTTTGGAATTCTAAACTTTCCATTTTTCAGCAAACTCGATTTTCGAAAAAAACTGAAATTTTTAGCCAAAAACTTTTTCTACTTCAAATCCCTCAAAACTTCCCATTTCTCACGTATTTTTTCTTGATTTTTGTTGATTTTCTCATAAAGAATCGAGAATCTTCTTTTCCTTCTCCCCAATTTTTTTCGAAAATTTGAGATAAAAAAGAAAGAAAATACGGGTTAATAAATTATAAGAGTGTAACAATTTCGCCTCTTCTTTTCCGTCATTCATCCGTTTTTTTCTCTTTTTTCAACTGAAAAGATAAATACTGATAAGAGGAAGAGGTGATAAAGAACAGTTGTTGTTTTCTTCAAGACTTGAGAGATTCGAAAAAATAAGAAGAACGGGGAGTAGATTTTTTTCGGAAGTAAAAAAAATTAGAGGCGGAAAGTTTGAGAAACGGATTAGGGAGTATTTTTAGAAGAAAAAGAGTCAATAGAAATGATAAATGATGATAAAAAGTTAATTATAGAAAATCGGAAAATCAGATACAGGATTTAAAAAAATACATTTTTCGTTATGATTATGATCTCAAAATGATGCAGAATTTTTTTTCGATGAATGCCATTTTTTCGAAATTCCCAGTTTCACAAATACGACTAATTCAAAAAAATTTGTGCAGATTATTTGTCGTTTCATTTGTCCAATTAAAAAAAAATCGAATTTTCAGTTACATAAATCTCAGAAATTCAAAAAAATTTTCGGAAAAATTAGTGGAATTAGATTGTTCTTGCTAGCTGATTTTAATGAAATTATTTTAAAAGTTTGATGTAAATTCCCAAAATTTGAACCGTAAAAGTTGAATGATAAGGAAAAATTAACTTTTCTGGTTAAATAAGAAAGTGAATTTAAGAATGTTATCTTCAAAATATTGATCGCTTGGTGCTGGTTTTTTTTTCCAGAAAATCTTCCCGAAATGTTTTTTTTTTTTGGAAAATCAGCAAAACTTAACGTTTTTGTTAAATTTTTCGTTTCAATAAATTTTTTAATAGCACTTGGTTAGAGTTTGTCCATAAAATACCTGAAAATTTATGAAAATCAAAAACATAAATTCTAATACTTTACTGTTTTCCATAAACCATAAAAATTTTTTGTTCTCGAATAAAACGATAGAATTGGTTACTTCGCGGGCACACTACGATCCCTTACTTAGTAGCAACATAACACCACTCTAGTGACTTCGAATTCCGAAGTTTTGAATCCAAGCATGTTAACAGTAGAGCGCAAATGCAATAAATTAAATTTCAGGCCGCGGTCCGCCGTGACGCTGCAGGACCAACTCTTGTCCTCCGCGACAACTGCAAGATCATCCCATCCGGTGGATGCTCCTGCGATGTTAAGGAAGGCAATGATGAAATCCAAATCCGCGAGTACGACAGCGTTGACCAATGTAAGAAGTCTGTCGAGATGGCAACAGCTGAGAACAAGAAGGCAGTCAATGCAGAAATCCAACAAAAATACGGTGACTTCAAGGACAACTGCTTCCCAAAACCATCTGGAGGATGCAAGTGCAACGTGGATCTTGGGCATGGTAAAGAGGTTGCCGAGTACAGTACTGATGCCGAATGCAAGAAGAGCGTTGAGTCAGTGACCGCTGAGCACAAGAAGGAGTTGAACGAGGAGATTAAGGAGAAGTTCGGTGGATTCAAGGAGAATTGCTTCCCAAAACCATCGGGAGGATGCAAGTGCAATGAGAAGGATGCCAATGGAAATGAAGTGGTGACTGCTTACAACAATCCAGAACAATGTAAGGCTAGAGTCAAGAGAGATGTTGGAGCTACTGTTCAACGTCAACCAGCCAATATTGCTAGAGCCAATGTTAAGGATGTGAAGCAAGCTCAGCCAAACTATGATGTTAGGGATCCAGTGAGGTAAGTCTTATTTTGAAGCACTAAAAATTGTCTTCAAAACGGTTTAACAATGAATTTTTGTGGTTTAGGTTGACATGAGTTATGCGCCTTTAAACTTTGGAAACGTTCTAATAATTTACTGTTTCCTGGACTCGATTACAATTTTCGTAAAAAGTGTTCAGAATGATTCACAACTTTCGTTTCGTGAACTTTATTAATGGATCCAGTGTGGTTAGTCTTGGGTTTTTTTTTGAACCGATTCAAATGTTCAAAGTAGTCACTAGAATTGTCTTCAAACCGGTATAACAATCAAACGTTCTGATTGAGGTTAGCATGAGTTATGCGCCTTTAAACTGAGCTTTAGCGTGTTAAATTTGGTTTAGGGTTGGAATAAGATTTGTATTTGGCTTTTGAAACAAACTGAGAATAGAGAGTAGGATATTCATTATTATCTTGAAGCTATATAAAATCCTCTCTGAAACTATATTAAAAAGTGGTTCAGTTGAGATTGAATTAAGTTATGCGCCTTTGAAATAGGTTAAAACTATTTGGATTTGACCAAACTTTTTACTATTTTACCAGCTTTATGTATTGTTTTGTGTCCCGAACGTTCAATGGTTGTTCATTAGATAGAAATTTCCTTAACCGAGTTTTTAAACAGTGTAAAAATCATAAAAACTCGATTGAGGTTAACATGTGTGACGCGCCTTTAAACTAGTTCATAGTGTTTCGAATTTTAAAGATCCAGTAAGGTTTATCATTGCTTTTTTATTTGGCATTTAGTAATATTTTAAAGCCCTTAAATTTTTCTTCAAAACAGTGTAAAAATCAAGAGTGATGCGCCTTAAAGAAAGGTATAGTTGACTAATATTTACACTGTTTCATCAACTTTATGTATTATTTCATTCCTTCAATGTTCAATGTATGAACTTTGGGTAAGAATTTCACAAAATTGTATAACAATCAACCAATTCGGTTGAGGTTAACATGAGTTTTTCGCTTTCAAACAAGGTTATCGTATTTTGAATTTGACCAATTTCTCACTGTTTCACAAACATGATGTATTGTTGTCCATGCTAAACGTTCATTTTTTTTCACGTTCAAAGGGTATAAAAATCTGTCAATTAGTTGATGAGCTAACTACTGTAAAATGTGGAAAAATTAATTATAATTTTTTATAGCCCTACCTTTAAGGGTTTGAGTTAGTCTTACTGTATGTTACAATTTTTGAAAGCCCCGAAATTAGCTAGACAATCATCATTTAAAACTCATCTACTAAAAATTGAAAAAAAAATAGTTATGCGCGTTAAGCTTATGAAAAATGCCAAGGAATATTGAGATTACAACCGAATCAACTTATGATAGCTTGTCGAAACCGCAAAATTTTTTTTCGATTTACTGTTTCCTGAGCTCGATTTAAATTTGGAAAATTTTTTAAAGTGTTAGTAGTAGTAATTGGATAGGTATAAAACCAACAAATTGGTGTTTTTGGGTTTCAATGAGAAAGAGTAAATATTGTAACAAAGGCTATTATTAAAACCATGTCAGGTTTTCCTTTGAGCAAACAAAAATTTTTTAGACATGATTTTTTTAGGAGCGTTTAGAGTTCAAATGGTTAAACCCTAGTTTGATTTCGGAAAACAATTTCAAAAAACTTACGATCTCATCCGAAAAACATGTATCTAACAAAAATGAAAAATTATGATTTTACTGAAACAGGGGTTTTTCTTAAACAAAACTAGAGGAGACGGAACAGCAAAAAAAAATTGATTTCTGCTATTTACCGTAATCAAGCTCAACACACACTTTGAGCTCAACTATCTCGGCTCCTATATGAGATATCAAAAATCTGTCAACTGATAAAATCTTTTCCCTGATGTCAGCTACATTATATCAGTTGAAAATATTTTGATATACTTAGTTGGACTTGAGATAATTGAGTTTAAATTGTACGCACATCCCCAATAGATGTTATTTGAGAATCTCACGGGCTTATCTACTTCAAAATCAAAAGCAGAAGATCGAATTTCCTAAGAATCAAAAAACAGCAAACTTCTTAACCATTCACATAATTACTTTCGAATTTTTAAAGTTTCAAAATTTCCAGAGAGCGCGCTCAAGCCAACTACGCCGCCGTTGTTGATGAGTTGAAGAACAAGTTCAAGGGATTGAAGGAAGGATGTTTCCCAAGACCAAAAGGATGTCTGTGTGTGATTGGAAAGACACCAGAAGGACGTGATATCACTGATAGAAGAATGAAGGATGCGGATTGCAAGTGCAAGGAGGGAGAACGTGGACCAGGATGTCCAGCTGCTTAAATTGAACTTTAAGAATTCTTTATTGGATACTCTCTTGCCCGAATTATGTTATACATACTGTACTGAACTTGCTATTTTGCTAAAAAATATGATGTTTTTTGTGCTTCTCTGATTTTATAATAAACTTTGAATCAAACTTTGTTGATATTTTCAGATTTGGGAAATAAACTGAAGCCGGATTTTTGAAAAACTGGGAAAATTGGGGTTTTTAGAATCTGTGTACTTTCTGGAAGATTTCAGAACTATTTTCTCCGAATTTTTCACTTCTAAAATACTACGGAAGTGGAATCAGCTGTTCTGTTTCGGTCAAATTTTCAAAGAATTGCTAAAACAGACAACATTTTCTCTTGCGTCAAAATGTGAAGTTTCAACTGAAAAAAAAATAATTTGATATTTTTAAAATTTAGCTTGGTGTTTCGAATTGCAGTTGAGCCCTTCGAACTTTTAAAATTTTCAGAAAAATCACAATTCCTTCAAAAAAAAAAGAGTACAGTTTCGCTACATTCCTAAAGTGTTTTGATCTAGTCTGAACGCGATCTACATGCTCCCTGTATCTTGTTTAGTTTTAATCAGTTTTATTGTTTAGAATTTTATGAGAAAATCGACTAAAATTTTGTTAAACCTTTGAACTTCTATAAAAAATCTAAATATAAAGTTGAAACATCAAAATGTGATAAGAATAATTTCAACAAGTAGTCCTTTACTAACAAATAGCTTTTCTGAAACACAGAAAGTTTAGGCGGAAATGTCCTCTTTTTTTGTTGAATTTCCGCCAAAACCGAAAACTCTCCATTAGAAAAACCATTAGAAAAGTGACGAAAATACGACATTCTAGAAGTTTCCAAAATCTACTTCTTACTAAGGAAACTGTTCTGTCTTTCTTGTTTTTTGCTCATTTCAGTTGATTTATTCTTTTCTGAAATCATTTTCTCGTTTTTTTCTTTCTTCGTTTCTAAAGTTTCATGGCACTGTTCTAGAATTACGGAACGAAAAAAACTTTATCTATCATCTAACCTTGGAAGCAGGTACATGAGGCTTAGAAACGGAAGGGCGATCAAATAGTTGCTCCTAGAGAGGTTGAATGGTGTTGGCGAGTCAAGTGATCCGGGAAAGCGGTACATTTGTATTTTGGATTCGAGGTTAGAACTAGCAGAGTTATGTAACTTGCCGCCAATTTTCCGATGACTTAGATGAAGGAAATATGGCGTTTCAGCCTAAGCCTATAATCTACGAAGGTTTCCTAGTGTCAAAATTTTCCTACCCATTTTTTTATGTGATTTTCATTCGTTCCGCAATTCTAGAACAGGGCCATAAAACTTTAGAAACGAAAAAAGAAAAAAAAATGATTTCAGAAAAGAATAAATCAACTGAAATGAAAAAACAAGAAACTGTAGCACTTTGGAACATTATGGGGACTTTCCCAACCATGACTCTGACACCTTCTGGAAACCCCCGTTTAATATTTAAACCCCCGTTAATTCCCAAAACCCCTTCAAAAGTTCAAAACCACCCGTTAATTTTTTAAACCCCCGTTAAATCATAAAGAGCCAAAGAGGCTAATGTATTTCGACTAGTTAAATTTTTTACACTAACTTAAAATTGATTTTCTCGTAAGATCCTTAAAAAAAACAACGGAAAATCAATGCAATACGTTGAAATAATAACGAAATTCACAGATAACTATGAAATCCACACTTAAGCTAATGGATTGCTGTCAGAAAAAATGAATAAACGTTAGCAATGTACCGAAACAGTAATATTGTATTTTGAAGAAATTTCGATTTTTTCTGAATATGAAAGAAAACTCGAAATACTTAACTGACAATGAAGACATCTAAATTTATATTTGTTCAAAATTCTTGAACTAATTTTGTCCTCTATTTTCTAAAAAAATATAGTCTTTAAAATTAAAAAGAAAATAGAATTCAAATAATCTAAATTCCCAAATTTTTTCGCCGTTTCATTTTATTAATGAAGGTGATACGTTGAAAATATTTTCTCTGTTGCAAATTGTTTATAAGAGTTTTCTGACTGATACTCTTATCAATTAATCACCAATTGTTGAATTTTCAACCTTAATTTGTTGTAAGGTCCCAAATTTTATAGGAATAACTTTTTTTTCAGAAAATATGTACATATTTAGATCATGAAAAATGGTTAATTTAGTAATTTAGACTATATTTTTGATTCACTTTTTGGTGAATCAATGTGGATCCTGCGTTGATGGTCGTTTTCAAAGCCTCAGACATATTTTAAGGGCAAAAATGCAGTGGACGTCCGATGGTAAACATAAGGGTGAGGACGACAGCTGTCAGGTGACATTAAGCGTTGAAATCAGTTTCAATTCTTTTGAAATAACCTGAATATCGAATTAATTTACAACACACCAAAAATAGACACCAAAAATTATTTAACTCTAGAATTTTTAGCATTAAAAAAACAAATGTTTCAAGCAAACTGAAACCCTGTTCATTAAAATAAGGTTAGGCGCCCTTTGAAAAATGACCTATAAATCCGTATTTCCGTCTGAAAATTGCAGTTACTAGGAGTTTCAAAACAACTTGTTTAAAATTAAAGCGTTTCTGAATCGCTACTAAGCTGGCGATCGCTACGCCGAACCGCTATACGTCCAAAATTGGCCAAACATCAAATCGAGATTCAATAAAGCAATCTTGACAAAGTGTCAGAAGACAGATCCGGAAAATCTCAAAAAGAAAATATTGGGAAATTTTTAAATTTTAGAATTCTCGATATTTAGAATTTCAAGGACCTTCTGGACCCATATCACTTTCTTTTTTGTTCAGTGAAAGCTATTGTAATCACTATAATAGGATGTCCCACAAACTGTCAACTTTGGGCTCATATATCTCGGTTCCTGTAAACGATAACAAAATGTGCTCAACTGAGAAAATTTTAATGATACTATGATGAACAATTTATCAGTTGACAATTTTTGGACATCTTTCACAGGAACCGAGATAAATTGGCTCAAAGTTGACAGTTTATTTCACTTTTTTTTTTTTTTTCAAAATTCATAACTCAAAAAATTGAAAATTCAAGTGGTATTTAGACGTGGTGAAAAAAAATTAGATTGAAGAAATCCACGTGGCAAGAGAAGTTTTCAAAAAATTTAAATTCTCCAACAAAAAAGCGACGTAAAAAACTTGACGACCCCAGGTGGCCCATTGACCTCGGGCAGATTACTATAAAAGAAGAGGGAAGTGGAGGGAAGAATCAGTTCTCCTTTTCTCTAGCCTCCAGAGAGGGGAGGGGAGCTCTGGAGCTGGAGCTCCAGAGCCAGGAGCTCCAGAGCCAGGAGCTCCAGAGCCAGGAGCTCCAGAGCCAGGAGCTCCAGAGCCAGGAGCTCCAGAGCCAGGAGCTCCAGAGCCAGGAGCTCTGGAGCTGTAGCTCTGGAGCCGGAGCTCTGAAGCCGGAGCTCTGAAGCCGGAGCTCTGGAGCCGGAGTTCTGGAGCCGGAGTTCTGGAGCCGGAGTTCTGGAACTGGAGCTCTGGAGCTGGAGCTCTGGAGCTGGAGCTCTGGAGCTGGAGCTCTGGAGCTGGAGCTCTGGAGCTGGAGCTCTGGAGCTGGAGCTCTGGAGCTGGAGCTCTGGAGCTGGAGCTCTGGAGCTGGAGCTCTGGAGCTGGAGCTCTGGAGCTGGAGCTCTGGAGCTGAAGCTCTGGAGCTGGAGCTCTGGAGCTGGAGCTCTGGAGCTGGAGCTCTGGAGCTGGAGTCAACTCCTGGAACTGCAATCAGACAATTCATGCGGTGTGGTCAGTTGGAGTCGAGACTGAAATCAATTTGCGAAGTTCACGAAGTTCAAGATAACGGTCAAAAGGTTACCATCCCTGCCGACAATTCAGACGATGATGGAGAGATAATTCAGACTGAAAATAATAAAAAGTTGGAGATACAAGAAGGATTTCAAGGACAATTCATTGATCTTTCCCTCTTTTTTCTTTTAAAACAGATTTAATCAAATAATGAATTGTGCATATGAAACTTTGTTAATGGAATGTTCTCTGAAAAGATAGCAAGAAAATGACCAACTGACAAAATGTACAAAATTATTCAAAATGAAAGTCTGACTCTCTGATCTTTCAGTTGGTGTAAGGAATTGGAACAGGACAAAAAATCGTATATTTTTACTAAAAGCACAAAATTATTGAACACACTTTTTCTTTCCAAAACTAATGACTTCTCTAAAACCGTAAAAGTTTAGGGATAAGTTTTCAATATTTCTTTTTTTTTTGAATTTCCGCCAAAACTGAAAATTCTAGACCACCGTTAGAAACGTGATGGAAGTACTGGAACAATTTTGAAAATATTTTCTCTGTTTTAAATTGGCTGATATCATTACTAATAACATTCACCAAATTCCGTATGTCCGGATGGATGTAGCGTGTCGGTTCACCCATTCAAAGATAACCGATTGAGCTGAAACCTAGACAGGCAAATCGAAAATTTTTATTAGTTTTTGCCCGACTCTTTCTATTTTCGAAATTTTGATTTTGAAATCTTCTGGAGACGTTCCTTGGTTTCACCACAGTAAAGCGTGGTGTGCAGAGAGGGCGCGAGAGGAGGGAAGAGGGAGAGATGGTGAGGAAATTCAACACACACGTGTACGCCATCTCTATCACGTTTCCTGTGGTGACCAGTGGTGTAGTGGCTAACGCACTACGTTTTTGTCCTTGCGACCCGGGTTCGAGTCCTGCAGGCGGGAACTTCTTTTTTTTTTGATTTTTGAAAAGATTTTAGATGTGAAAGAGAATGTGTATAATGTTTTCTCTCATTGGTTCGATTGCGGGAAGGTGTTTTCACATTTTTCTGATTTGATCAGTATCAAGTAGGAAGGAAAAGTTAGTTCTATTTTGAAGCTTCTGAAAATATGATATAAGGCAAAGGTAACTTAATTTATCGAATTTATAAGATCCATATTTGCCTTTCTTAGAAATTTAAGATATTCGAAATTTGCGAATTTTTGAGTTTTCAAATTTCCGGAACTCTAAATTTGAATTTTCTTATTTTCTCAATTTCCCAACTACTGAAATTCTTCTCTTAATTTCAGGGTCCCTATTCATGAAACTTCCAAAAAGTTAACTGTTTGAAATTCGAAATATATAAAATTTGGATCTTCTGAAATTAGTGACTTCAACAATTCGGAAACTAAAAATTATATTGGGAATTTAAAAGCTCTTAAAATTCACATTTTACTTACAGTTAACTTTTACAATTTCAGAGTTTTCGAATTGCTGAAATTTCGGCTCTGGATTTCCGAGTTCCGACTCTCTTAATCTTTTAACTCCCGAATTTCCGTAAAGCTGATAATATGAAATTCTGAACACCAAAACTTCAAAAATTAGAATTTCGGAAAGTTGAGAAGTAGCAAACTCGAACTTCTGAATTTGATACATCGGATTTCCAAAAGTCAGAAAAATAACCCCCGAACTTCAAAATGTCTCATTTTTTGGATATCTGGATGTCCTTATTTCTGACTTTCCAAATTTCTGAAACCATGAATGAAAAAAATTAGAATTTCGGAAATAGGAAATTCGGAAAATAAGGATTTTGAAAGTTCAAAAATCAATGAATTCTAGAAATCCGGGAATCCGAAATATAGAAAATTCGGAAAAGAACAAAAAAACTCCTGAATGTCTATTTTGAAAAAATCCCCTCCCCCCCCCCCCCAAGTTTAAACTCAATTTCTCAATTTCCGAATATTTCGATATCTATATTTTCAGAACCTGGAAAATCAGAATCATCAAAAACTAGAATTCCAGACACTCAGAATTACAAAAGAAATTTACAAAACTCTGAATTTCTAAATTTCCTATTTTCCAAGTTTAGACAAAAAAATTCCCTCAATAAAAGTTTCGAAGCCTCTTTTTGAAGCCAAGATTACAGATACTGTAACCGAAGGCCAGGAGGTTCAGCCTCGAAAGGGCCGTAAACCGACTGGTTTGGTTTTAATGGGCACATGACTCTTTGAGGTTTTAAGAAAAATCTAAAATTGTCTAGAAATCGTATTTTATAGAACAATTCAAAGCTTAAAAATTGGTGCATTCTGAAATTTGAATTTCCGTTAGACTTTTTGTTATGATATTAAGACTGAATTTTTGATTTCAAAAAATCATTAAAAGCTGAAAATTCTAGGCAAGTAGTAGAAGTTTAATGAAAATACGGCGGTCTGGAAGTTTCCGAACAGTTTTTAAACAATTTTCTCTGTTTCAAATTGTTTATTGAAGTCACTGCTATTGCTCACTGCTATTTGGTTTCAATGAGTCCATCATTTGTTGCCTTTTTTGGAAGATCCAAATTCTCTAGAAATCTTATTTTCCATAATTTTTCAAATTCAAAAAACTAGTTACATAAAATTCAAATTTCTACTGGTACACAGTAAGAAAACAACAATAGAATACGTTCTGTTTCAGAATATAGAAAAATAAAGCGAGATTTGAAGATTCAATGTGTATCACAAAGCTGTTTTTAAAGCCTCTTTTGTTTGATTTATTTATTTTGATTTAATGAAATTGAAAAACAATGTTTTGCACTCTCCTGAATGGTCTAGAAATCAATTTCGATTCCTGCCAATGTCAAATTGATTTTGAAACACAACTACTGGTTAACTCTAGAAATTGAAACATCAAAAACATTTTTTTTTCAAAAATTAACCCCAACCCATCCATTTCAATAAGGTTAGGTGCCCTTCGAAAAATTTCCCATAAATCCGATTTTCTCTTTTTCCTCCCATTTTAATGAAGCCAATATGGGGATGTGTGTGTGTCTCTCTCTCTTCTGGAGACACCCCACCCATCTGCTTCCTCCAAATGATTCCAAATGCATTTGCATTCTCCGTCCGTTTTCTGAAGAGCCAGAAAAAGAGGGGACGTCGTCTACGTCCCCTCCCTCTTCTTCTTCTTCTTCTTCTTCTTCTTCCTAATATCGATATTCTGAAGGCGTGAGAGTATGCAGCAATGAGGAGACGCAGACATTGTGTGTGCGCTCTTTTTTCTCTAAATCTCTATGTCTCTCGTTTCTGAGCTTCTTCCTTCTATTCTCCTCCTCTATCCTATTCTTCTTTCCCTGAAAAATTTTCGGATAATTAAAATTGTCTCTTTTGGAAGAGAGAATGTGGAAAATAAATTTGGACTGAACCACTGAATTTTGAACCTAAAACAATTTTTTTTTGGTTATTTCTTTTCCGGTGTGTTCTCTTTTTGGAGCTATAAAAAAAGAGAAAATCATGTATTGGTGAGTTTTTTTTTTGCTCAATTTGTTGAAAAGTTGTGAAATTGGCGATTTTGATTTGTCGGTGCATAAGAAAATGCCCAATACTTTAAAAACTATTTGAAACAGCAAAACTTTTTTCTTGAAATTATCGTAAAATCAAGAAATATAATTAAAAAAAAATTTTCTCAAAGTTTCAAACCCGCCGTGCAACCCGCCGTGCATTTTTCGAAAAAATGAGATTTTGTGATGTGCTGATGTTGAAAAAGTGAAAAATTTTGATTTTTGAACATTTTTCAACTTTGAAATATCTAAAAATTTCAATTCAATTTTACATACAAGAGAAGGTTTTTCAGACAACGGTTGAGAATTTGCTCGAAATTCGTACAAAGGTACTTTCGAACATGCTGAATCCGAATCCAAAAAAAATTTTAGCCCGTTCTCAAAAGGAGCCGAAATATGGGCTCTGAAAGTGCCTTTAGTACTAAATTTCGGCCAAAACATGCATTTTTCGAGGTTAAAAATTAGTTTTTCAAGATTTGCTCTAGTGCGAAACTCATTTTTGGACATTTTTCTATCTTATAAAGTAACTTTTAAACATTTTCAAAAAAAATTTTTTTTTGAAATATTTTGAAAAAAAAATCATCATGGGGTCCCCCACACTTCGAAAGTGATTTTTTTGAAATTTTTTTGAAAAGTTCGAAAAAATGTACCATTTATTCAGAAACGATAGAAATAGCATTCTGACAAATTTTTTCAGCCCAATGTTGTCTTTGGGCTCAAAAAATCTCCTGATTGTTGTTAGAACTTTAACAGTTCCTAATTTCTGAAATATTGCTTGAACTTAACTGAAACCTCTAGAAATAGGTTCGAATCTTGTATGTGATCGATTTGACAGTACTCCACCTTAAAAAGAGCAAAATTGAGCAACTTTCAGAGACTGAAATTTTTGTTTTTAACGATACGAGGATGTAAGAACCGGTCGAAAAGACCATTATCTATTTTTTCCTCAAATTCTCATGAAATCTTTTTTTTCTTTGAAAACTTTTGAAATTAATCAAAAAGTCTCATATAGTGCCTAGGAAGGCAAACTTGGGATCGAAAATTAGTTTCAAAAAATGCAAAAAAAGTTTTACCATCGGGGGGGTCGAACCAGCATAGTCACTCCTAATAACACACCCTCTTACCATAATACCACACAACCGACATTTTCCTCTGGCGCGGAGGGCGTAGAGGAGCGAAGGGGAAGACGAAATCCCCAGCGCACCGAAATCGGCCCAAATTTTCAGACAAAGTTTTCGGCCTGGGAGTGAGAACGGGCTAAAAATTTTTTCGTCATCGTATAGAGCATGTCTTAAACTATAAGTATGCAAATTTTGAGCTAATTCTCAACCGTTGTCTAAAAAACCTTCCCTTGTAAATAATTTTTTCACCTAACATAAACGTTAAATTTATTACTAAATTTAAGTTCCAATGTTTTTTCGGAGAACGTGAAACAAGAAATTTTGAGGAAAATTTAGAAATAAAATTTCACAGAAAATTTTTTGAGTACATGAAATACATCACAAACAAAAGGTGTCTGAATTTTCAAAAGAAAATCTGGAGAATTTGAAACAATTACCGTAAAACATCTAATAGCACGACACCCGGATCGTCCACTTTGAGCCTATATATCTAATTTTCTGCAAAAGATATCAAAAAGCGGCTAACTAGTAAAATGTTGCTGATATCCTGATAAACATTTTACTAGTTAAACACTTTTTGATATCTTTCAAAAGAAGTGAGATATATAGGCTCAAAGTGGACGTTCCGGGTGTCGTTCTATTAGAGGTTTTACGGTAATCAAATTATACGGTTCAGAACCCTTTGTAATGATTCCATCCATGGTGCAGGCATTGCATTTCTTCTCTGAATCGAACTTTATTTTGCAAAAGTTGTCATTGATCTACCTTGTCCAATACAAACTGCATTCAATCGATTGAATGTATTGAATCCAGAATCTTGGGAGATCTGCCATTTTTCAGTGAGCGGATTGCAGAATCCGGCAGCTTCATATTCACCAAACTGAAATTTATATGTTCCAGGTATTGTCTATTCAAAATAATCGCACGAGTGAACGAGTAACAAAACGTGCAGAGAGTCTCCAAACAAAAATCTAGACCTTCAGAAATCGAAAACTTTTCCGGGATAAATGTGGGGGGGGGGAAATATTTGAAAATTGAAAGGAATACTGTAGGGAAAAATACACTGAAGTGAGAAAGATTCAGAGCAGATTCAAAATTTAAACTTGTCATGATAACAGGCTAAAAATTCTTGGGTATAAGATTCGAGACAGCAAGAATTTCCCTTTAGCAAATTTTATCGAAATTTAGATCTTCCATAACTCATACTTCATTCATCATATTCCATTAAAAATATTTATTCCAATTAACAGTTCAATCAACACGCATCCAATTTTTGTCCATCTTTCGGCACTTCCAGACGAATCTCTCCCATATCCCACGTCTTCTGAGCCAACGGTCCCTCATTTATGTACAGCTTCGGCACTGCGATTTCGAACCAATTGCTGCATGGATCCGATTGCTCATAAGGTTTCTCGTAGCATTTGTGCCAAATATAGAGACGAGCATCGATCGTGGACCAGGTGCTCGGATCGATGTATCCGGCGATTTGAAAGTATCCAGAGGGATCGGTGAAGACGTCACGAGCAAACGCGTCGCCACCTGAATAATCAGAAGAGTTTAGGATCTATCTGAAAAGTGAAGTAGTTACCAAAAACCTTTTTGCTGACCAATTGAAGCTCAGCATATTGTGCGGGGACTCCGTGGCAGGTTAGAGTTCCTACCGCTCGAACCGATTGTTCTCTGGCAACGACTAGTGGGATAGCAATTAGCAGGAATATGATCTGAAATTATTTCTGTTGCTTTGAATAGTCTTAGAAGGGCTAATTTGTAGATCATAATTTTTTCTTGGAAAAGGCCCCAAATAATGCGCCTACCTTCATGATATTCAATTTTTTGAATTACTGTGTCTCCTTATTTTTGGGTTAATCCAACGCCGAAATTTTCCATGTGGCGAACGTTAGAGAGGAGAGCGTGGAACTTGGAGTCACGTCAGGACGAGTTCGAAAATTTCAATATTTTTGGTGACTTTCAGAATGAAGGTGGCAAGTTAACACAATTTTTTCAGCTCGGCCTTTTTCATGCAGATTCTACTTTATGCTCTAACTGTCATACAACGAACATACGTAATCCTCTATTCTGTCAAAATTCAGGGAACACTTATGTGTCGTGGAAAACCAGAAGCGTTCGCTGAGCTTAAGCTCCTAACCTTGAGACATTTTAGTGATAAGAGACTCTCGATGGAGCGTTTTTATATGCCGTAAAGCCGGTAATAGACACCGTCAAGTTTGAGCTTAATGACCTCCACTCTTATGAGAGCTATAAAAATGTGTCAACTGATAAAATGTTTGTGATATTATGATAAACAATTCATTAGTTGAAGATCAGACTGTCATTGCAAGCAACAGTTCAATTAACACGCATCTAATTGTTGTCCTTTTTTCGGCACTTCCAGACGAATCTCCCCCAGATCCCATGTCTTCTGAGCCAACGGTCCCTCGTTTATGAACAGTTTCGGAATTCCAATCTCAAACCAATTGTAACATGAATCCGATTGCTCATAAGGTTTCTCGTAGCATTTGTGCCAAATATAGATCCGAGCATCAATCGTGGCCCACGAAGGAGCGTCCAGATCGATGTATCCGGCGATTTGAAAGTTTCCTGAGGGGTCGGTGAAGACGTCACGAGCAAAAGCGCCGCCA
>NC_013487.2:1177757-1184880 GCF_000004555.2 Caenorhabditis briggsae | reverse complement strand
AACATTTTACTAGTTAACCACTTTTTTGATATCTTTCAAAAGAAGTGAGATATATAGGCTCAAAGTGGACGATTCGGGTGTCGTTCTATTAGAGGTTTTACGGTAATTTTACCAAAAAAAAATTTTTTCTGAAACTTTTGGGAATAAACCGTATGCACTGAAAGTGCGGAACCAAAAAAAAATGTTTCTGGAGAATTCAAAACACGAATTTTCTAATTTGTTGAATTTATCATAACTCCAGATTTTAAAAAATTGATGCTTAATTTTCATAGTTTTGATTTAATTCTACCAATTGTCGAATCGATATCAAGAGTTTCCAAAAAATTTAGAAACAGTAAAACTAATTTAGAAACAGTAAAACTTTTTTAGATTTTAAAAGTTTTGAAATTTTCGAAATGCAAAAATTATTTTGCGTTATTGCGTTCAGAAACTTTTAATACGTTTCGGGAAAGTTTGAAACTTGAAGAAAGTATATTTCTTGGAAAATAAGTATCCTCAATTTTTCTGAAATTCAATATTTTTTCTATTTCAGTTAAAAACAAACCTAATCCTTGTCTTCTTCTTGTCCCAAACTACAAATAAGAAGAAAAAGTGCAAGTTTCTTCTTCTTCTTTTTTTGTTGACACAACCAAAAAAAAAAGCAGAAAAAAGAGACGGATGAATGACTAATTTTTGTCTCCCTCCAGTTGAAAAACACAATATAGGAGTGTAGGGAAATTTTTGCTTACAAACTATCGCCGAAATCAGAAAATTGAGAAATCAGAAATTTGAAGCATAAAACTTTTTAGAAACTTTCATTTTTGAACCATCAACGTTATATTATTTAAGAAAATTCAAAATTTCTGAAACAAATTTATTGAAACCGAAAGAATCTTGTTTGACAGTTTCAAAATCTCCATAAATAATTTTTGACAAAAAGGATCTTTAATCAATGAAAATTAGTAAGATAATCATTATTCAAAGCTACGCGGTCGTTAAATTGACTCTTAACGGTTTCCCACAGAAGATTTCCGAACTGCAAGTTAATTTTTGATCTACAGAAAAAAAATTTGGCGCTATCAGAATTGCAGGTCTAAAACCATAATTTCAGAATTTTTCATCTGATTTTGTGGAGATTTGAGATAATTCAAATGATTCTTAAAAAATTGATTAGTGGTTATAGAATCCTGTATGGTCCTTTTCCGGAAGAAAACATTTCAAAAGTTGTCATTTTTGAAAGTTTTTACAGAAAAAATGTATCTCCTCTTTCAGTTTTTGACATTTCAAATAGTTCTATAGGTTTTAGACCTGCAATTGTGACCGCGCCAAATTTTTTTTTCTTTAGATCAAAAATTAATTTGTAGTTCGGAAACGTTCTGTGGGAGACCGTGCTCTTTCGATAGATTTCAAAAATTTTGGTAGTTGTTCGTTTTAATAAATTTTCACTGTTTCAAGATTTCCATAATAAAGGGTTTTTTTTTGACTAAAAATTCGTTGAACGAAAAAGTCTCTAGGCTATCAATATTCAAAATAAAACAAGCCACTAAACTATTCACAATTCTCCAATTAATGAACCAATCATTCAGGCCCAATATCCTTCTCATCTTCTTCATAACCATTATTCCAAAATCAACATTTCAACAACAAATTTGTACGGACCAAGACTACGAATTCACATATACCAATTGCGATGAACATGGAGAGCGATGGAGGGTTGCAGTACCACGTGACGGGGTTCAATGTGCAAATTTACCGACGCCAAAGAGAGGATTGAATTGCTGTAAGTTAAAAAAAGCAATAAAATTTGAATTGTGGTCGGCCGCAGCCGGCCTCAAGGTTTGGCAAACTTAACGTTAAGCTCAACTTTAAACTTGAAATAAGTATAAAATCCACTTGAATTTAGAATCAACTCGAATAAAATCAACTCGAATTTCAACCTCAACCTCAAAAAAAGCTTAACCGGTCTCTAATTCCGATAACCTGCTCTTTAACCACAAAACTTCTGAAATTTCAGCATTCTCCTGTGAACCGGGTCATTACCTCGACTTGGACAGTCAACACTGTCGTCCGTGCAACCCTGGATACTTCAGTTTGGGTGGTGGAATTCGTTACGAGGAGTTTGTGACACTTCCAAGTGGATTCTCAGTAGATAACATGGATTCTACACAAGATACTCAGTATTCGAGTCAACAAAGTCGAATGGTTGAGTGCCCTAAAGAGTTAGTCATCCGATTTTTGACTTTAGAAACACACAGGTGGATCGCGAGGAACGTTATATGGGATCGCGCGGTGTTGTATATGCTCCTCCTTTAAGTTTCAAAACACTAGAGAAAAATTTCAAAACGTTCCAAAACATCTAGGAAATCTCGACAATTCCAGAAAGTTCTGGAAAGTTCAAGGAAGATTTCAGAACATAAAAAAAGAGTCGAGAAAACTCCTGAAAATTTCCAACAATTCTAATAAGTTCCAGAACATTCTAGAACAATCCGGAAAATTCCAGAAAATTCCAGAAGTTTCCAGAAATTTCCAGAAATTTCCAAAAAGTTCCAAAACATTCCAAAAAACTTCAAGATATTTTAGAACGTTCCAGAACATTCTAGAAAATGTCAAGAAAACTCCAAGAACGTTTTCAATATTTACTTTTATCTACAAGAATACAGGTCTTGCAACCTCTTCCCTATACTTTCAGTGTAATCTAGAACCGAAGGCTTAGATAAAATGATGTATAAAGTTTCCGAAATTCAGAAAACCCAAAGATTTGAAAAACTCGGAAAATGCAGATATTCAAAAATTGGTGAATTTGGTTCGAAAGTCGAGACTTTAAAAATTCAGAAAATTGTACTCTGCTATTAAGAAACAGGCATTCTGTCATGAAGAAACTCGGAAACTCAAAAATCCTGAAAATCGGATGTTTGAATTCAGTTATCGCGTTTTTACTAAGAACCGACAAGACTTAATGGAAATTACCAGAAAATTAGGAAAAAATACGTCTGCAATAATCAAAAAAAACAAGCGGCTTAGTGGGATTCTATCAGAGGTAGGCATCAAATAGATGTGGCTTTCTTTTAGGAAAATCTAAAATTTTAAACTTTAAATACTTCGGAGTCACTCAAAAAGTGAGAAATTCAAAAATTATCAATTCAAGTGTATGATACAATAAACGGCAGCCAGGAGGTTGAGCCTCCGGCAGGGGCTCAAACCGACTGGTATGGATCCTATATGCGAGCACGGACGGGGCATATGCTTTCCCCGCTAACTGACCAACCCATATAGCGGGCATAACGAACGCTATATGCGCACATTCACAGTATGGGCCACAATGCGCCCATATAGTGTTCTGCGCGATTCACCTGTGACAGTGTATCTGTAGAGAAGTCATCAAGATAAGAAAAATTTGAAGTAGTATTTTTTAAGGGTAGAACATTTAGGAAATTGTGAAACTTCGTCTCTGCAAATTATCAATTCTTAAATACACCTAAATTAATTATCTTCTAATTGAAACAGAAATGATTATTTTTTATTTTTTCAGAGCCGGTTGGGTGGTCAAGGACGGAGAATTGATCTATATTCCGACTCCATGTGTTTCTAGATTGTCATTTTCAGCAAATTTGGTCCGACCCGGATCTGTGGAGTTTACTTATCGGTGGGTTATGGAATCTAGTGGAAATTTTAAAGTTTTTGAAGTTTCTAGTTTACATCAATTACCAAAAAACGGGACCTGGAAAAATTGGGAAAGTTTTGAAACTGGAGTATTCAGTGAAATTCTAAAATTATGTCATGAAGAACTTGTTCAAACCAAAAAAACAAGCCTATCAAATTTTTCTAGAATTTGAGATTCTAAAAAAAGCTAGTATTTGCGATCTATCAAAAGATATAATGAAAGGAATAGTTGAAAAGCTAGTATCATAAAATGTAAAAAGGAAAAAAAAATAAGAAATTATGAAACTGGAATTTTTAGTAAAAGTTAGCGTCCAGGTCATTAATTTTCAACCCAATCTATCTTGGTATTTCTGAAAAAATATCAGAATATAGTTAACTGATAAGTGTTTATCATATCACCAGCAACATTTTATCAGTAGACAACTTTTTGATATCTTCAAAAGGAACCAAGACAGTTGAGCATAAATTTTACCTGTGACATTCAAAGGAAAGACCTCCCCCCTCTTACAATAAGGTTGTAGATCTAGAAAAAATTCCAAACCCACAGTAACCCTCTATGGTAAAATTCCAGAATGCCCCGAAACAATCGTGCTCTCTCCATGCAAGTGGACATCCGAAACGAGCAATGTCAATCCTACAACGATATAGCAAGGTCCATGTTCCAAAAATACGCCAAAAAAGAGAAGGATGAGGAGGAGAGAAATGGTGACTGGCGGAAAAGACGAATTGAATTGAAATCTGGACCAAATGTGATCTCATGGATCATCCAGAACAATCTAGGATACCAAGCATCCAATCAACCGATTCATATCGATCGGATTGATGTTCTAGGATTGGCATTTACAAGACAATGCACCGCCTGTCCACCTGGCACCAGTTCCATCGGCGCCTCTGCTGAATGTATTCCTTGTAATCCCGGATATTTCTCATCGAAAGGATCCGCACAATGTGGGCGGTGCCCGGAATCTCAATATTCCGGATTCAAGTCCGAGAAATGCATTGACAGACCTCCTTGCCGTGTATCAGACTACTATCCTGTCCGTGAGCCATGTACTAATGGATCCAGTAGAGCGGTTTATAAAAAAGTGTTGCCTTCGATATGTCGGGATGATTTGGATTCGGCCACTAAGCTTCCGCCACCGACGCCTTGGAAACCGTGTCCGAAGTGTAATCCTGGAATGGAGAAGAATAAATTGGGAGTGTGCGAGTTTTGTAAGAAAGACTACTTTTCCGATGGAAATTGTGAGTTTTTGCGGTTTTTTTTTAAACCTTCAAAGGAAGAAATACAGTAAGACTTGTATTTCTGTATTGATAAATCTTTCATTAGCTCTAATTTTTAACTACAGTATACCCATCGCATTCAAATTTCCTTTTTTTCAGCTTGCGCCCGTTGTCCAGTGGATACCGTACCCAACTACGGTCTACAGTACCAGAATTGGGAAGTGATGCCACCAAAATTGACGACAAGATGTGAATATATTTCTGAAGGTGAGAATTTTTTCAAATTCAAATATCGGAAGTTTTTGAAGTTTGAACATAATTTCTGTTTTGACAACACTGTTTTACAATATCACGGAAACACTACTTTTGCTCGTTTCAGTCTTTTATCTCGATTCCTGTAAAAGATATCGAAAAGTAATCAACTGATAAAATGTTATTGATAATATGATAAGCATTTTGTCATTTGACTACTTTTTGATATCTCTTACAAAAAGCTAGATAAATCGGGTCAAAATATAAGGCCTTTCTTTACAGTAACCCGCGATTTTTAAAATTAACATTGAACGTAAATTTAACCACAACCTCAAGTTTAAGGTTTCCATTTGACGTTAGACTTGAGCTTAAGCTTAAGCTCAGATTCAAGCTTAAGCTTGAGATCAGCTTAATGCTTAAAGCTCAACTCAGGCGTCAAACTTAACCCTAAGCTTGAGCTTAAGCTCAACTTTAATCGTGGACCTTAACTTCAAACGTTAAGCCTAACTTTGAGCTTGAGTTTAAGCTCAAGCTTAACTTTAACCTTCAAGCTAAATTCAAGCTTGAGCTTCCAGATGTCTCCACAACCTGCAACATTGGCGATGCATGGCTTCCATCAGGCGATTCCCTAATCTCCGCCCCCTCCCTAGAGCTCGGAATTGCTTTTGAACTAATTCTCTCTATCGATGAAGGCTTCTGGAACCCTCTCGCCCCGAAACCCTCCAAAACCATGAAAGTCCCCGTTGCTCAAATTACTGTAGTCTTCGAAACCTCGTGTGCCGATGAGTCCTGCGCTCTCTACTTCATCGAAGACATGTCCGCTGGCACTAAGGGAGCTCGTGAATCATTTTATCACTTTTTGGCGGCTTTTAATGGAACTAACAGTAAACGAGTGTGGAGTCATACTGTTACCAAAAACACGCCAGCTAGATTTATGCTGGCATTTTTGAGATCTGGAGTTTCAAGTGGGGAGGATCGGATAACTGATGAGGCGAGAGTATACGCGATCAATGTGACAAATGTGGGACATCGAGGCGGACAAGGGGGCGGAGCCTCACAGTGTTTGACATGTCCACATACTGCTGGAGGAGAGACTTGTGTTCCGTGTCCTGCTGGAAATTATATGCATCAAGTCACCAAGTTATGTGTATCCTGTCCGGTGAACACTATTGTCAACGCGTCGAGTAGCAGAGTTGGAGTGGAAAGTTGTATTCCTTGTGGTCAGGGATTGACATCGAATGATGGTGTTAGTTGTACGTCGCAGGGAAAGATTCAATTGAAAGGGATGAGCAATGAGTCATTTACCTACGATTTCTCGCCGTTTGTTGGGAGGTAAGTGTTGTAAACGGATTAAATGTAAATGGTAAACTGATAAAATGTTACTGATATTATGATTAAAATTTTATTAATTGACTACTTTTTGGTGTCTCTTACATGAAGCTATAAAAAAGGCCAGAAATCGACCCTTTGAGATAATTTTCTTGAAAATTTACTGTTTCATAATATTCAAAAAATTTTATTCTGAACATTATTATTATTCCTACTGAGATACGCTCTATTTAATATTAGGTGTCTTAAAATTTTTAGCCGAGTTTTTGGTGGTAGTCTAGGCTATCAACATTTGAGCCATTTTTACAGGATTAATACTGAAAACCTTACAAGATTCACTAAAAGTATTATGAAACTTTCAAAACGGTTGCAAAATACCAGCGGCCGATTGTTTTCTAGACCACGACTGATATTTTGGCCTTCTTAAAGGTGGTGTGCGGTGAAAAATTGTATTGGTTTATTTTGTGCAGAAATCCAAGTAGATCCCCATAAAAATAAAGAAAAAATTCAAAAAAAATTCCTTCATTGAGAAAAACGGCGTCGAAAAGTCACAGTGGGAACCGGTGGCCTAGCGGCCAGGTGTGAGTTTTCTAGGCCAACTGCCGGTAAAAGCGCGCGAAATTCGAATTTTTATTGATTATCAGTGTTTTCTCTAATGTCTTTTAAAGATTTCAAAATGTTT
>NC_013487.2:1165128-1177747 GCF_000004555.2 Caenorhabditis briggsae | reverse complement strand
TGAATTTTTTCGTTATTTTTATGGGGATCTACATGAAAGTCTGCACAAAATAAAGCAATAAAATTTTTCACCGCACACCACCTTTAATAGTGAAAAGCCAGAGAAAACGCAATTTTTTAGTGGTGGTCTAGAAAACCCCAAAAACTCGGCTTCAGATTTGTCAAGCCTTTAATATCGCCAGAAAACCCCGTGGTCGAGTTTATGGGGATTTTCTAGGCCACCATTCAAATTTGGTTACTTTCCTGTCTTCCTAATAATGACATAATGAAATAGGGACCATGACTAATGACAACAGAGCATATCAAAATTTCGATGGTGGCCTAGAAAACCCTCAAAAACTGGTATTCTAGAATTCAAAAAGTCGGCTATAACTGACATTTTTGTACTACTCAAAATTCAAAATTTACTGCTGGCCTAGAAAACCCAAAATGACGGACACAGGTTTTCTGGCTTTTTTTAGGGAAATTTTCGATGATTCTCCCAAAAAATGAAGATTTTCCCTGTTTCAAAGCTTTCAAAAATTCTTCCAAACTGAATAATTGCTACTTCCTGTTTGATTTTTCTTCATTTCAGATCCTGGAACATCTCTGGAGTCCGCGTTTTCTCTCGAGAAGGCTCCGCCTACTTCCACTTCTTCACTATTTCCCTGTTCCCTCCAAATATCAAGTGTCAAGAGCAATTTGATAATTTCGATATGATTGGAATAATGGATCAAGAGAAAGAGAATGTCGAAGGATTGGCGTGTCGAATGACAGCGCTTCCGACACCAACATCGAATCATTCGAAGAATGCATATGTGACACCGTTGTTGATGGCTACGCGGTTGGATTCCATTAGTACTAGTAGAAAACATGGAAATTCTAGTTTGACGGATGAAGTGTTGGAGTATGGTGAGTTGATCCTCACTGAATGAGTTTGAGGAAGCCTGCCGAGTAGCTCAAATTGTTGTTAGCTTGAAGCCAAATTATCTAATCTCCAGTTCTACAATTTGATGTGCTCTAAACATGTATACAATGCAGTATGAAACACATTCAGTTTTCCTGGCAACCAATAAGTTTAAATCATTTTTTTTGTTTGTTTTTGAAGAGTTATCAACAATCAAACAATCTATTTCGAATTGAGTTACATTTATGGTGCATCTGAAACCGAAATATTTTTTAGTGGTTTCCCAAATGCGCCCTAATGAGAATACGTTCATTTCATGTTGGGAGGAGGAACATTGTTCCCGTATCCGAATGTTTTCAAAAATAACTAGTGATTGCATAATTACCAATACGATTGTAAGTTTAACATGGGAACATACACTTCAAGATTTGGCAGGGGACTGAAAAATGATTTTTACCACACACGCGAACTCTGTATTGCAGTTTAAAATTTGTCTAATTTTTATGATTATTCTGAAAAAGTAACTTTTTAAAAGTCTCAATTTGAATCATCGACTACAGTACCCATCTCGCCGTAAGCGCCAACTGCGACCGCTTCAACAGTCAGAAAATGAATGAAAAAATTTGTAGTTCATGTTCCTTTAAACTAATAAGCTCTAACTCGAATTTTGTTTTTCAGACTCCCACGACAACACTTCGCGCCCACTGGACGTTTTCTTCTGGTTCGATCCCGTTCCAACCATCTCCCAAGCGTGTCCAAATGGAAATCAATTAGTAGTGGTTGGAAGATGTCTTCCAACGAAAAAACAAATCGAAATGCGTCTTCCACACAGTTGTCCCGATGGAACTTGTGATGGTTGTCTGTTTGTAGTGATTATGGAAACTGCAGAAGCGTGTCCAGTTTGTGAGAGCAATGATTATGAAACGATCAATGGAGAGTGCAAAAATGGAAAACAAACGATTCATAGTATTCCGAAAAAGTGAGTTTTTAGGTCTATTAGGTGAAGTGGTCTGGAATGAGGATAATGAGAAATCGATAATTTGTTTAAAGCAATGTTTAAAGCAAGAACAAATCTAAATTTGAAAACTGTAAAATTTTTTCGAATCATTTAGTACAGTACCATTAATACTAGAAAGTTATTCGATGAAAATTACTACTTTCATGAAACAGGTTTTTAAAAAATTTAGTTTGTTTTTTGATCTGCCAAAAACCCCATAATTTCTAATCCAGCTAAAACAAAGTTTTGTATTAATGTATAAGAAATTTCAAGGGCTTTTTCATATCTTCTATTTTAATATTTTTGAACGGCGCATAACTTGTTTCAAACTTGGTTTCGTTCTAACCATCTTATATTAAATTGTAGCTAATTTCCAGAACTTTTTTCATCATTTAGGTTACTTCATTTTCTAAAGTTCATAAGCAAGATTTTTGAAATTTTGGCTGATTTTTATCATGAAGCCCTTTGAACTAATTTTAAAGTTATTGAGATGGATCTGAATTTAGGTGAACACTAGATGGATTGGTGAGCATACATTAGGGAGTTTGTGGAACAGTGAACGAGAAGGAATTTGAAAGGGTTTTAATGGACCACACAGTGATCCAGGTCGCTCCTTTGTTAAAGTTAATTATCCGACTTCTTGAGCTTTGGTTTAAATTAGAGTCGTGAGTTCCTTTAAAATAATTTAGAAATTACTGACAAGGGAAATCGTTTCAGAAAGGGGTTGAGAATTTGCTTATTTTTTGACAGTGGTTAGTTCACGCCCTTGTAAACCTCCTGTCAAAATCTGTATATGCACTTTTTATAAAAATGCTGAAAATTTTCGTCTGAAAGTTTCGAAATCCTTAACCATTGTAAGCCCCCCTTTTCTCATCTGTTTCTCCTCCTGGCGTGAGTTTGATCTAACAAATCCATCAAAACACTCGATTGCCCGTTAAGTAAAATTTCTGAAATTGGTGAAACAGGGAAAGGGAAAAAAATCCTACTTGATTGAAATTGAAGCCACAATTCCGTCAAATTCATCAATTATCGAAGTATTCTGGTCACGGTTACGAGCTTTCAGAAACAGTATGATAACATGAACTAAAAGTGGACAAATTAGAAAATACGGTTTCTGCTAATTCGTATCATAATGGCTCATAATTCGTGATCAATCCATCCGTGGCTTCTGTGTCTCATTAGATTTCAAATCACAGCTTCAAAAGCTGATTGGTAAAGCTAGCCAAATGCTATGCAGTTTATACTTCTTCACTTAAAGGGACAGTAGTCTCCAGCCAAGTTCAGCCTAGTAGTGGGTAGATACATTTGATTTGTTGCCAGCAGGTTAGACCATTTTAAAGAAATTTTTTTAAATCCTCATTTGTTTAGCAACATTTAGATAACATTTTCACTATAAGAGCTTCTAACTCCCTTCGTTTTCATCAATGACTATCAGTTTTTATACCTTTCTCTTGCAAATTTCATAAGCTTTTAAACAATATCCATTTCCAGACACTGCGTTATCACTGGCGCCGCTTCACAAACCAAGGAAGTGGCGTGTAGCTTATTCAGTGCAACTCAACGAGCATTCCTCACTATCCTTGTGATTTCAATGATTGCTCTTTCCATTGCATTCATTTGTATTTGTCGTCGAAATCGAAGATTGGAGTATAAGTATACGAGGTTGATTGAGTCTCATACTGGAGAGTTGCCAGCTGTGGAGACGTGTGGATTGGATGAGGACGATGAGGATGAGGATGAGGTAAGGCAAAAACTACAGTAATTCTTTGAAAATTGGGATAAAAGTTAGAGGATTCTGAAAGTATTAAGTATTAGAATAACTGTCACTATTCATATCCACTAATTATCTTTGAAGAGGATTCATAAGAATATGGAAGTTTTGAAATCGTAATATTTTTGGTTTTTTTTCTTCCAGCTAATTTTGCCTTCAAAATAAGAATTTCCTTTAAAAACAGTAATTCAGTAATCCTGACTCTCAGAAAAGTATATGCTAATTTCACCAAATTCATAAACAGTTCCTTATTTTCTAAACAATATTCCAGATTTATTGCTTGAAATTATTTTTTCCATTTTCACAGACTCCATGAAACAGTTTCAAAATTTTCCATGAACCTAATGAACATGCAATAAGTTTATGTTATAAAAATTTGTTTCCGTTTGTTCCCTATCCGCGTTCAGGCAGGCGTTCAGGCGAAAATGGTAATTTTAGGATTTTTGGCTTTTTTTACAGTTCAAGACTAATTTTAAAGCTTCTCAATGAATTTCCAAGAGGAGTTAACTATTGATTCAGGCATTTAATTTTCCCCATTTTCACAGACTCCATGAAAAGTTTCCATTTTTTCACAAATTTGATCACAATCTTACGATTTTCAAATTTGGAAATACAAAAAATCCGAAACTGATCAAAAAACGTGAACATCTGTCTCAAGATTAAAGAGATTTGTCTCGAAACTTATTGAAATTGTCCCTAAACTCGACTGTAATTTCCGATTTCTGGAAAACTGTTTCAAAATTGTCAGATCTTTTTGGAAATCCTTCCAAAGTGCTCAGTCAAATATAGTTTTCCTTGAAAATTCTAATAAAATCTTCAGCTCCAGGATCGTGTAATCTTCTCAAAAGGCCGTCGTTCCCAACCAACCAACTCCCGAACTACACTTCGTGATCATCGTGAAAACGATAATGCCGCATTCATCTCACTGGATAGTGAAGACTAAAGCATCTACAGTAACCTAAACTATACCGTAATCTCTGTTGTCACGGGTTTTTCTTTAAAATGTTCCTTCTCTTAACATTCCACATTTTTCGTTAATTTTTTTGTGATTTCTCATATCCCCCCACCCACACATTTTTTTGTCAAAAAACTCTCTGTCCCTTTGAACTTCCTTTACTTTTTTCTTTAATGTTTTTGGGTTATTGCAAAACCAAAAATCAATATTTTTGTCTGTGTCTATGACATGTGTGCTAATAAAATCTGTTTATTTTTGAAATTCGGAAACTCGATGAAGTCCTCAAATCGTTCGAAAATTAAAGAAATCAGAAATTCGAAAATTAATTGTTTTCAGCTATTTTTTCTCATAAAAATTCTAGAAAATTTCAACTTTTGTCTTCTGGAAATTAATTCAAACAATTCAAGGCAAAATAATTCTTTGGAAACCGAACTTTTCCCTAAAATCCTGAAATATTCAAAATTCGAAATTTCTCGAAAGGTCTGAAATTCGATTTTTTAGTCAAATGTTTTCAGAAAATCGTGAAGTTTTTCATACTGGTATGTGACCCACAACCAGAAAAAATCTTGTGATTTTTGGAAAAAAAACCTTAAATTGGATGTTTTATTAGATTTACTGAATAAAATAAAAGGAATGGTGTCATTGTTATTTTTTTCTTGGCGAACAGAAAGTTATGACCCATTTTTCTATAATTTTTTAAGAGAGCTCTAAAATCGGAATTTCAAGATTTCAAAAAAATTTAAAAGGTTCTGAAAGATTCTATTCTGTGTTATGTTGTGTTTAAGGTCATCTGGACATACAGACAGACAGACGGAATGAAAAGTTTAAGAAGCAAAAGGAGAATCAACATTTGCGAAAAAATTATTGAAAATTTACAATATTTTTGAAATAGAAATGTTTCGGAATTTTGAAAATTCAATAATTTTGAGGCTTTCAAAATTCTGATTATCTTAAAGATCCTAAATGGTTTAAACTAAGATTATTTAGAGAAAATTTTGAATTATTTGATCAGAATAAGGCTTCCATTCGGTCGGAAAATTTGCCGACCGACCGACAGCCGACCGAGCTGACCGTTTTCGTGCATTTGCGGGTCAAAGTGTTTGCGTACGAAGCACTTTAGTTTACGACAAACAAGGAATTTAGTGAGTAGTTTGTCGTAAAATACAATGCATCAAACACTTTGACGCGCAAATGCACGAAACGGTCGGCGCTCCAACCGATCGGTCAGTCGGCTGTCGGTCGGCCGGCTAAACTTCCCGACCGAATGGGAGCCTTATTCTGATCAAATGAATCAAAATTTTCTCTAAATAATCTTAGTTTAAACCATTAAGGATCTTTAAGAAAATCAGAATTTCCGATTTTTTTTTTCTCATGAAGATTCTAGAAATTTTTTAAGTTCTGAAAATTTAAACAATCGTTTTCATTAGAACATCGTCCAGCGGAAAGCGAAAAATTTGGAGAAGAAATTCTACTGAAAATATATTTTTTTGAATTGGGCTAAATTTTCAAAAACAAAATTCTCGAAATTTTGAAAAAAAGGAAAATTCCGAATTCAAACCTCCTGTTTTTTCATGTTGTTTTCTAACTTTTGTTTGAGATGGTACATGAATTAAATTTATATCCAAAGTTCTCAAAGTTCTCAACAATTTAGAAACAGTTAAATTTCTTTTGGATTTTAAAAAATTTCAATTTTCGACTCAAACAAAAAGTTTTCATTCTGTAATAAATCAACAATTCTGTCCTCTCTATAAGCTATCAGATTAAAATATTTTATGAAATGCTTTCTGAAAATTTTGAAACTTCAAAAATATTTTTGTTTGTTTCCCTATTTTTATCCCGGCCCGCTTGGCCCGCCTAAGTAAACTTTTCGAAAATGTTACTTTTCAAATGTGTCAAAATATTTTTAATAGTACAAATATTAATCCAAATGCATACAACCATCCGAAAAAGTCAATTTAATTCAATTTTTAGCCAAAAAATCCAACTTCATTAAGCCAAGGATGAAACTTTTTTTTTCAAATTACGACCTCAAAACAGTTTGTTTTAACAGAATCGGCCTCGAGTGTGTTTTTTTCATTTATTAAGAAGAAAAGCCATCTTGAAAAATGATGATTCGGCCCGGCCCGCTTTCAGAAAAATCTCAGCCCGGCCATGGCCCGGCCCGCGGGCCGACCATCTTTTCCACAAGTATGGTAATTTTCAGAAATTTCTTCTTAAAGCTAGCTTATCGAAAAACTTTGATTTCAAGCAAGGAAATGTGAAATTTGAAACACAAAACTTTAAAAACTTTTTTAGTTTTCGAACCATCAATGAATATTCATTTTATTAATTTAAAAAAATATTCAAAATTTCTGAAAGGGACTTATTGAAACCGAAAAAATTTAAGTCAACTTTAAGTTAAACGCTAAACTTGAGCTTAAGCTAAACATTTATTTTGACCTTGACTTTAGGATTAACTCGACTTCAAGCTTGAGCCTTATTTCAATTTTAGGCTTACAAGGGAACGTTTTTCAGACACCGGTTGAGAAGTTGTTCTAAATTTGCTTACTTATAGTTTAAAACATGCTCTATACGATGACCATAATGACCGTCTGAAAATTTTTAGCCGATTTCGGCTTCCCCCTCCCTCCTCTACCACTTTCATGTATGAAGAAAATGTGGTTGTGTGGTGTTGTGGTAAGAGGGTGACTCATCAGGAGTGACTATGGTGGTTCGTCTAGATGATACTTTATTATGAATTTCAATGGTTTTCGAAGTAAAAAAGATTTTATGAACGCTTGATGAAAATTTAAATACTGATCTCTTTCGGTCCTTACATCATCTTATCGTTGAAAAACGAAAATTTCAGCATCTGAAAATTGCTCAATTTTGCTCTTTTCGAGGTGGGTACTGTTAAATCGATCACTAATCACAATACTCTCTTTTCAAAGAGACTTTAGAAGGACATGAAAATTTTGAAATCGTAAAATTTTTTCTGTAATTTCGCATTTAGAAAAAAATGTCTTGAAAACATTTCCATTTAAAAACTGTAATTTCTAAATCCTGACTTTTGGACAATTTTCAATAAATTTCCAAAAGTTTATCAACAAAAAATTTCCCCTTCTTCACACAATCCATGAAACAGTTCCTTATTATTTAAACAATAGGGCCGTATCAGACTAGGGCCGTATCATACAATTGAGCCGTATCAGACTAATTTCAAACAGCTTCCGAAAGACCTTTTTTAATGGATTTTTTTTCTTTTTTTAAACGAACTTTGAACAACCTCTTTTGGAACATTACCGATTAAGGTGTGTGTGTGTGTGTGTTACGAAGTTTAAATTAAACACTTTCACAGACTTCACGAAACAGTTCAAATATTTTTCATACAGTGAGTTTTTTTCAGAACCTGGTCAGAATTTCAACAGTTTTTTGGGAAGTTTTCAAAGAAACACGCTTTTTAGCGTTCAGACAATTGTTTGTTAATCATTTTTGAATTAGCTTTTATGTGATCGATTTGACAGTACTACACCTCAAAAAGAGCAAAATTGAGCAACTTTCAGAGACTGAATTTTTTGTTTTTAACGATACGAGGATGTAAGAACCGGTCGAAAAGACATTATCTATTTTTTCCTCAAACTCTCATGAAATCTTTTTTTCTTTGAAACCTTTTAAAATTAATCAAAAAGTGTCATATAGTGCCTAGGGGGGCAAACTTGGAATCAAAAATTAGTTTCAAAAAATGCTTAAAAAAAGTTTTACCACAGTGGGATTCGAACCAGCATAGTCAATCCTAGTGAGTCGCCCTCTTACCACAACACCACACAAACGATATTTTCCTCTCACGCGGAATCGGTAGAGGAGGGAAGGGGAAGCCGAAATCCCCAGCGCACCGAAATCGGCCCAAAATTTCAGACAAAGTTTTTCGGCCTGGGAGTGAGAACGGGCTAAAAATTGTTTCGTCATCGTATAGAGCATGTCTTAAACTATAAGTATGCAAATTTTGAGCAAATTCTCAACCTTTGTCTAAAAAACCTTCCCTTGTTAGAAATTTCTTTGAAAAATATGTGTCATTAAATTTTTTTCATGAAGTTTTTCAAAAAAAAACAACTCACCTCACACAACTAAACATCCAGATATCGATTGCTATGACGCAAGAAGCATGAAAATATATATTTCAGAAGAAAGGGTTTACTGTAACCCCAAAAAAAATGACAGAATGCATAAAGTTCTAGTTTTCAAAATGAAAAAAATGTTAAACTAATTTTCGAATTTTTGCCGAAAATTATACTTTTGATCCCTAAATGTATTTTTAATTTTTTTTTTAATGTATCGTTTAAATTGATCGGGTGTTAATTTTCCACAAGTTTTTTTCGAAACTATCTGAAACTGAAAATTTTTGAATTACCTTAAAAGTTTTCTCACAAATTAAGCCAGTCAATCAGAAGGTTCTAGTTCTGAAACGCAAAATCTATTGATACGTTGAATTGTGACAAATAAAATAGCCTTAATTAGAAGTAATCAAATTTGAGGAACAATCAAAATAATTCGAAAAGTCTTTAGAAATGTTCAAGTGAGCTAGCTTTATACTTCCAAACTTATTCAAGAAAATTTACAAAATACTTGAAACTGAAAAGATTCATATCTTTATTATTTTAAAAGCTTCAATAACACAATTAATTACCCAATTTTCGAAAAAAAATTAATTAATCAAGAATAGACCGGATTCATGCTTGTTGTTAGATAGTAGGACCAATAGACCAGATTGAATAGAGCGAACATCTGAAAAAAGGAAATTATTTTCTCTTTGATTAATTTTTGACATCGCTTCAGAAACCATCACTGTTAAAAACAAGTTTCATCTTAAACGACTCATTGAAACAGATTTTTTTCGATAAAAGTTTAAACATTTTTAATTTTTTAAGTTTCCGATTCCTGGAATTTTCCCAACAAAGCTTAGATGTACTTAAAATGTCAGATCCTGTCAATCACATAACAACATTTTGAGTCAGAAAAAAAATTTAAAGCTGTCTGAATATCAAATTTTGAAAAAGCTTTTGCAGCAGAAGTTTTCCATAAATCTTAAAATTACCGTAGGAAAAAGCATACTGGCGACTCGATCAATCGACGCACCAAGTTCACTTCCTTTGGCTCGTCGAGCACTGATTTCCACGAAACTTCTGGAATTTTTCTTGTAATTTTTTCTAGAATTTTCAATAGAGCGAACATTCCTACCTTCTAGATTCCAAATTCGGATGTCCTCCGCTCATCCCATTGGAATTTAAATTTCCAACTGAACATCTCGCTTCACGAAAACGTTGGTCATGCATTTTGTCGTTGTACGCCACGATGGCCAATTCGATGAGGGAGAAGAAAATGAAGCTGAAAAAAAAGTGTTTTTCGGAGTGTCGTAGTACTTTTTGAACAGAAAAGAATTGTTTTATATTTCATCCACCATGGTGGCCTAGAAAACTCAACTTACGAAAGTTAGTCCAAGTTTAATTCAGAATTTTTTTGCTGTTTCAAATTTATCAGAATGTCTATAGAAATGTTTGAAAAATATTACTCCATAACTTTCGACCCCCGAAAAAGTTTAGCGCAACAAATTCAATTTTGATTTTCTGGAACAATCATTAAAAAAATTTATATTCCAAAAAATTCAGAAATTTCCAGAAAAGCTATTTCTTTAACTGTGTTTGTACCATCTCTGAACGGTTCTGTCCTAATTTTGTGTTTGAAATTTCACAGAGTTTATTATAAATCTTTGGGGAGAGCATTCTTCGACTCAAAAGTTCGTTTGATATGATCTTTTATACTTTTGGAACATTTATGAAATTTTTTTTCTGTTCAAAATGTTCAGAACTTTCTAGAGAAGCTATTCTTTTAATTCAATTCATATATTTTTAGTACTAGCCATAATGTCAGTTTTTTTTTTGCTGTTTCAATATCCTCAAAATTTCGCCTGGAAATGTTTGAAAAATATTAGTCTTCTACAGTACTCCACAAAAGTTTAATTCCACTCTGAAAAAGTGAGCTTTTGGAGGTTTTGAAGCTCTGCGACCACCTTTTGAAGGCCTGAATTTGAAGAATTTTAAGATTCTGACCCCCATACACAGAGACCACTGATATCCGGATTTCCGGATTTCCGAGGTCGTGGTAGTTAGAACGCAATCTACCGTTTCTTTCTCATGATCCTGGAGAATCTCCCAGAATTCCAGGTCCCTTCAGAATCCCTCAGAACCTCAGAAGCTTTCGTAACCTTCCAGAAACGTTCTGAAACGCTTATTTGTCAAGAAAACCTGAAATTCAGATTCTCGGGACATTTTAACTCATTCAGAAAGCTAATCCGGAAACTGGAATCCATCATCCGGAATCCGGAAAACAGAATCCGGAGTATATATTCTAAATCCACTACACACTATTCAGTAAACATAATCAATCCAGAACCCAAAAAACCGGAATCAGGATGTCTGAATTCGGAAATCCTGATTCCGGAATCCGGAAATCCGGATATCTGACATCCGGAATCCGGATATCAGTAACCGTGTATAATGGTCTCTGTGTATGGGGGTCAGAATCTTAAAATTCTTCAAATTCAGGTCTTCAAAAGGTGGTCGCAGAGCTTCAAAACCTCCAAAATCTCACTTTTTCAGAGTGGAATTAAACTTTTGTGGATCGGCCAAAACGTGATTTTCGGAATTTTTCCGGTTTCTCGTTTCCGGGTCACGTTGATGGCTCCAAGTTTTTCGTACGTAGGTTTTGAAGTGAGACCTTTATTTTTCATGTTGACACCTTTTCACGAATATTGACCTAAATAGGTGTTTCAGTTCAAACTGAGGGTGGAATTAAACTTTTGTGGAGTACTGTATAACTCACCCCACACAACTAAACATCCAGATATCGATTGCTTTGACGTATGAAGCCTGAAAAAACAATAAAAAATTGCTGAATTTCAGATTTTAAAAAATTAAATAGGATTACTGTAACCGCAAAATGGAAAACTTATAGTATGAAGTTGAGCGGATTTTGAAGATCTGGCCAAAATCAATTAGGTTATTTGAATCTAAACACTTTCAAATTTTCTTGTTATTTGTAAGGTAGCTGAATCAGTCAAAAAATGTTCTACAAACTTTTTTCAAAACTGCCAGAAACTGAAAGTTTTTAATATTGTCACAAGTTAACCTAATAAATATTAACCAATTTTAAAACGTCTGGTTGCAAAATAGCCAATTGCGAAATGACCCGTTTTTAAACGTCCGGTGTAGAGTATGTAAAGTGAAAATCGATTTTAATAAAAGACTGATTTGGTGAAAATATTTTACGAAAGTTAAACTTTTTTTACTGTTTTCATATGATCAGAAAATTGTGGACATTTTGCTGAATCTATTAGTTTTCCGGAACCTTTAAAACAAACATTTGAAACAACAAAAACTACTTTAATTAATGCAGTTCAAATTGTCAAAACTATATTTTTCCGAAGCTGTCTAACTGAAAAGATGTTTCTATAATTGTTCCAACTGTTAATTCAATTATCTCGGTCCCAATAAAATATATTTAAAATCTGTCAACTGATGAAATATAGCTGATATTATGATAAACATTTCATTAGTTGACCACTCTTTGATATCTCTTACAGTACCATAGTTAACGCCCTTTTATTACAGGTACCCATCTCAACTTTGGATCAATTTATCTCGGTCGCGATAAAACATATCAAAAAGTGATAAACTTTTAAATTGTTTTTCATAATATTACAAAAATTTTCTCAAGTTGGCCACTTTTTGATATCTTGCACTACAACCGAGATAATCAGGTTTTAAAATCTCTTACCTTTGGCAATGACTTGACAATATTACCAAATTGAAAAGTTAGTGCCATTAGAGAAGACACAGATAATGTGATTCTGGCAGGTAATGCTTTTGTATCCATCCAGAAAGCGATCCATGATATGAATACAGATATGTAGGTTGGTAGATACATTTGAAGAATATAGAATCCATACAAACGTTCAAAATGAATTGAAACTGATAAA
>NC_013487.2:1138665-1163464 GCF_000004555.2 Caenorhabditis briggsae | reverse complement strand
GCTAGAAAAGCCACTTTATGACCTGTAACTTTGTTCATAGATAAGATACAGTATTCCAAATAATACCGTTTTGTAGTACTCGTGGAGCTCTATCATACTTGATTGAGTTGGTTCGAAAACATTGATTCTGAAAGAAGTTATGGCAGGGCCCGCGAAGGCCCGGATTACAAGTATGGGGAAATCTATTGAGACTTCTCTAGCAAAATATATAAGACACCAATGTTTCAGATTTTTCTAGAATTTTCTATTCCGTTGGGATTTCTAGGTTTTCATTTATATTTTTTTTTAATTTAGTTTCCGAATTTCTAATTTTAAGAATATTCAGAACTTCAGAATTCTGTGTGGAATATTCAAAAAATTCGAATCTCTGGAATTTTCTAAAAATGCATAGATCTGGAATTTTCTGGAAATTCAAAATTTTGGATTGTTCTGAATTGCAACGGACACACAAATTTGTTTGAAATTTCAATATTTTTTTTGTAATCTATACTAACTCCTTTTCCTAATTTTTCTAATTTTTCTAGAATTTTTTACATTGCATTGCTTTGGGTTGCTAGGAATTTGAGAATCTTCGAAATTCTAAAGTTTTCGAACTGTCAGAAAATTGTGAAATTTTCAAAATCGTAGAAATTCTAAATTTTAAATTTGAAGCATTTGTTTCAATTTCTGAATTCCGAATTCCAATTGTACCGAATCCTGGAGTCCTACTTTGCAAAATAGGTTTTTCGAATATTTTCTAATTCGTTGTTTTAAAAAATCGGTTTCAGAAACATTTTGAATTTTTTACTATTCACAGAGGTTTCACTGAAGTATACAGGTTTCAAAAAATTGACCGCATAGCTCACCTCTTATCATTCCAAATCGCACTAATCCAATAATCAATAGTGAAAGTTCCAGTAATTGCCGAAATATCCGAAATATCCTGTATAGTGATTTCCACTTCTACCCGAACTGGTGCCGGTTCCGGGAGAGCATTTCTAGAGTAGTTCGTCATCAGAATCCGTGCTAAATCTGTCGCCTTGGCACCAAAAGACCCAGATAGTCCGATATCGTCACATGTGAAATCCTCAATGTGTTGGTAGGTCACATCTGGAAGAATTAATTCGAAAATTGAGAATTAGAAAAATTACGTTTTCAGAATTGTGGTTATTTTGAGACTAAGTTTTTGAGAATGTTTATATACGGATTTGGCAAGAAACTAAAATAAGAATCTTCTCGAATTTCAATTCCGAAATTTCAATTTAACTTAAATTGTAAATGTTAGACAAAGATCAAATTTTTAAGTTTATCAGCATTTCAAATAGGCAGGATGGATTTGATGGTTATATTTGAAACATTAAAATCTTTGAACGGTTTAGGCTTTCACAAAAAAAAATTTTCGGTTTCAAAATTTTTGTAAGTTTTGGAACTTATTCGTGTTAAACAATCGCGATGGATTTCTAGTTTGGAAAAATGGAATACAAAAATACATTCCATACAAAAATTGAGAAACTTCGAACGAAAAAATTTTCATCGAAAATCTATCATGGAGTTGACCACCAAAAACTTGGAAATTTTCGAAAAAAATTAACTTTGAAAAAATTGATATTTTCTGCTTCTCAAAGTTTGAAAATCGGCAAAAACGCAAAAACTCTGGCCAAAAACATGTTTTGAGCCCTGAATAGATGTCTAGGGATTTGATCAAAAAATGCAAAAGATAATTTCAAAAGAAGGAATCGAACCCCAGACATTCAGCTTATAACACACAGGTCCTGGGCGCGCATGCGCATAATGGATGGGCGACGGAGGACGCGCCGATGAATTGGGTACAGGGAAAGGACGCCGGTATGGGGCATATACGGGGCATATGGGGCACACCGCCGCCGCAAAGCATCTCCTCGCCTGGCTTGCTGGCACTCGATGAAATGAACTAAAACGTTGATTGGGGGTTCCTAGAAGTAACAGTTAAGTTCTATTGTGATGTGATTTTGTTCAGGTCTTCCGATTTCGTACTTTTCCTTTATTATTCCATATTCTTTTATATTTTGAACGACATATTACTGATTTTTCGAAACTCAATGTTTTGGTTTTGAAAAAGGCTTATGTCAGTTTCCATTTAAATTTGATATGCAGAAAAAAATGGGAAAAAATTCGCTAAAAATTGTTTTTTTTTCATTTGTTCAAAAAATTTCTCACTTTCACTTTTTTGAAATGTATGAAAAATTTAAAAATTTAATAATTTACACTTTGTAATTATTGTATACTTACCAACTTACCTTTTACTCCACCTGTAAATTCGATTTTTACAATAATTACAAAGTGAAATCAAAAAAAATCTCAATATCACCTATTTTGGCGAAAAACATAGCAATTAACGAGTGAAAGACATGCTTCTGCAAGAATTCAGCGATTTTTTTTCTGCCATAACTCTTTTTCACAAAAAACATCGAAGGAATAATCGAAAAACCAGAAATGTAGGCTCGAATTGACGAAAAATTGACAAAGTTGCCGGTGTGGATTTACGGTAAACAATGGGCGCATCCGGGATTTCGGAGTGTTGTAGTCGGCCTACCGTATCAGACCCATATCGCACACATCGCCCACCCACCCAGAATCTAGAATCCATCTAGGATACGCGCGCATTCGGAACACTCGATTCAGCCTCTCCCGCATCGCACACATATGAGACTCATCGCAGCTCGTTGTTCGCGATATGTGTCAAACGGACTTCTAGAGGATCGCATATGGATCGGGTCCTTTATGCGCATCATCGCCCAGGACCTGTGACACGCGCCCACAACCACCCGGCCACCTCAACGCTGGGAACGACAGTGCGTAAGTGTGTACATGTCAACGGTGTTTCCGGAAGTTCCCGGGAGGCGAAATAACGGAGAAAAGTGAGGTTAAGAAATTGGAAACTTTCAGACAAAAATTTTCAGCATTTTTGGAAAAAGTGCATATACAGATTTTGACAGGGGCTTTTTGAGCGCGTCAACTAACCCCTGTCAAAAAATAAGAAAATTCTGAAATCCTTTCTAAAACGACCTCCCTTGTAAAATATATATTCAGAAAATGTTAAAAACCGAAAATCATAACGTTTCGATTTCAATTAGTGAAGACAATATGAAAAGCAAGTTGTGAATCAGTGATTCCAAGAGTTAACGAAAAAGGAATAGTCTTTAAATTTTATTTTACAAACTCACGAAAAGGAACCATTAATCGAAACAGATAAGAATGTTTAATGGCTAATTTCAAAACAGTGAAAAATTTTTACTTGACAAATTATGGATTTTACAAAAATTTCTTGATTTTTGTGTTTTGACAAATGGTTCCCAACCAAGAATATTTACAGTTTTATAATACAAAGATGTAAACAATTTGTATCAGAAACTTTTCGAATATATATTTTGTTAATGTTACGGTTACAAACTGATTGTAAATTTTCCATTGATTTGTGGTAACCAATATTCTTTCGATTCCCTAAAGTTTACAAATTTGAAAAACGTTAATAACCGAGTAATCATTCTTTTGGTTCTAGCCTGATGAGAGACTTCTTCGATCTTCTGGAATTTTGATTCATCTTTACAAGGTTGAACGTATTAGCAATAAAAAACAGACAAGAAAATTTGGTCACTATCGGATACAGTAAAAACTTTCAATTGTTTTTTGAAGTTACGGATTTCAGTGTTAAAAATTCGAAAAAAATTTAATACAGTTTCAAATTTTTCATAAATCTTGAAGTATTGGTTATTAGTGATTGCTTGTACTTAATCTTTTATCTTTAATCTTTTTATCTTTTTTTCAAAAAATTGATATTTTTTCGTTTGGAATTTCTAGGCCATATTTTGAAATTGGTTAGAAAAGACTATTTTCCATATTGGTTTCGGAAACTTCAATTTAACTTTTTTTTTAATTAAGCTCACCGTGTATCCTCGCCGACATGAGAATCGTTTCGATGAACAGCGCCTGAAAAAGAAACAAAAAATCCATGAATGTGAGCAAAAAAGAGAAAAAATTGAGATGTCTCAATTTTGTGAAAATTTGATTTTTTCGCTTTTTTTTAAGTTTTATAGAGACTAAAAAGAGAGAAGGATCAGAAATCAAGGGAATATTTCGAATTTTTCTCAGTTTTGCATAGTAAAAATAAGTAGATTTCTGAAAAATTTGAAATAGCTAAAAATAATATATTCCTAATGATTTTTCTTTTGAAATTTAAAAAAAACAGTTTTTCCGGTTCCACATTTTCTTTAAACTTGTATTAAATGTTTTATTTTCATTAATTCCTTTACATACCTTAGGAATTATGAAAATCAAAAAATTGAAGAAAAACCACAATTTTGAAACCTTCGTTATTTGAAAAAACTACTGGAACTTTTTTTTTTAATTTCAAAAAAAAGTCTGTTTCAAGTTTCCCATGAAATCCTGAATCAAAATTTTCCCTTAATTTGGCCTCTATTCTGTTAACTTTTTGAGATTTCTAATTTTCATTAAAAAATTTTTCGGTTTCATTTTTCCCTCAACTTCACTTAAATTTGCTATCTTATTTGTTCCTTTATAGTGCTGATAAGCAAAAAAACATACCTGGATACTGTAGATCATCAGAGACTACTTGTTCCTTGGGCCAAAGTTCATAGATATTCCATGACGCAAAAGAATAATCCAGGTTGCAAAATACAAAAAAATCTCACTAGATTTCTTATAAAAAGAAAAATGTAGAATATAAAACGTCAGAGGGTGTGAAGAGATGTGTCAAGAGGCAAAAGGACCCTCCGTGCCGTTCAAATTGGGTTAAAATGGATAGAGTGAAGAAAAATGGAGAGAAAATTCCAGAAGAAGAAGAAGGAGGAGGAGGGGGAGAATCCCACATACATCATGCTTTCTGGGGGTGGACAACACCTTTTTGAACTATTGGGTTAAGAAGAAAACACAGAAAATCAGAATACCAAGAATAAAAACAAAACAAAGAAGTTGTGAGGGCATTTTAGTGGTAATTTACAGGCTTGAAGGGTGAAGGAGTCCAATTCCCCATGGGAAGCTCCGCCCCTTTTCTTCAGCAAAAGGGTCAATAAACATAATAAATCGATGAGCATGACTACATCAAACATGAGAAAAAGGTAATTTCGTTAACGTACCATTCTGAAAAACGCATCTTCCATTTTGAGCTCAATTATCTCGATTCCCATGGAAGGTATCGAAAAGTAGTCAATTGATACAATGTTTATCATATTATCATTAAAATTTTATCAGTTGAATAATGTCTGATACCTCTTATAGAAACCAAGAAAAAAGAGTCGAAGTTAAACGGCTGTTAAAATCTGGGGGTTTGACTTTGACAGTGTTTGATTAGGTTACCGTAAGAGATAACAAAAATTTGTCAACTAATGAAATATTTTTCATAATATCAGCTACAGTTTATCAGTTGACAAACTTTTGATATCACTTATAGGAATCGAGATAATTGAGTTCAAAGTGAAGAGTAGCGTTTAATTGAAGAATTTGCTGTAATCGGATCTTTGCTGTATCTGTTTTGCAATCGGATCATCGTTAGTAATTAACTTCACATACTAATATTCTATTTGAAACATTTTTGTTTATTTCGAATTATTCGGATTTTCTATGTGCCTTCAAAGTTTAAACAAGACAACTCCTCTAGTCGCCCTTTTCTTCTCCTCTCCTCCTCTCTCTCTCTGCGTCTCCCCCCTCCGCCACTTCACCCTGTCTTATAATCGCCTTCCATTCCCCTCACTCCCGTCGGTTCCATGGTGTAGCGGTTAGCACTCAGGACTTTGAATCCTGCGACCCGAGTTCAAATCTCGGTGGAACCTATCGCTTTTTGGTTTTGTGTTAGGGGTAGAATATGGGTTAGATTATGTTTTAATTGATTTTTGAATTGAAAACGACAGAAATTTGGCTTTTTTCACATATTTTCTGTTGGTAACCGAGGAATGATTAATATAATTTTCAAAAACTAAATATGATGAATATGGAACAGAAACTTTCAATTTTTTCCGAATTTTTGAATGAAAATTCACTTGTTTCCTGATTTAGAGTAATGCCTCAAATCAATAAAAAATTAATAAGCCATTATTATTCTTATGAATTCGGAATTCCATGATTTTGATATCACATTGCCTAAAAAAGCAAAATTTCCCTGCAAATTCAGAGAACATTAATGCATACGACAGAATACTAAAAAAAAACTATAAGACATAATTCATAAGTTTCCAACACTCATCGACTATCATCAAAAAATTCCGATCTTCGAGAGAACTTAGGGATGAGAACAGGTGTTTGAAATTGACGAAATTTAGAAAAAATATTTTAATATCTCGTCGAAACATTGTTTTTCGAAATATCGTACCAGTTTTTTTTCCGAAATTTTGCATCGAAAAATTCACCGAAGTTTCGTTCAAAATTCATGAAAATCTGCCAATTTCATCAATATTGAGCAAGATTTTCGTCAAAAAAATAGAGTTTCGCCAAATTTCTATTAAATTGTGGAGTTCCCGGAATATTTTTGACTGAAAAAGTACGAAAATTTTCTGATTTCAAAACACATTTTGAAGTAGGCTACTTTTCACAGAGGGCTCTTCTATTGCGGGGGCTCTTCTATTACAGGGGCCCTTCTGTTTTTCCAACCCACCCCCCCCCCCCCCCATCTCGGAGGGCCTTTTTATTAGAGGGTGATTTCATTAAAGAGGCCCTTTTAATACAGGTTTTACGGTAGTGTCAAAAATATGAAAAACACGAATTTTGCCTTTTGATTACCACATTTATGAAAATTCAAAACATTCTCTGGAAGTCCGAAAATTTTGTTTTTTTTTTCAAATAATCTTTCAACCAGTCGACTTTTCGTCGACTTTTCAAAGAGATTTTCGGAGTCTGATAATATCCTGAAACATTTCTGACAAACACAGTACCTCTTTCAAAGCTAGACAACAGCTAGAAAACCAGAAAATGATTTTTTGTGTTAGTTTTTAACTTTTACCACAGTGACATCAAATTCGCAGTGGCATTATATTAGGGGCTGGCACTCTATTGTTTGGAGGTGCTCTAGGATGGCACTATATTAGAGGCTGGCATTCAATTAGGGTTGGCTATCTAATAGAGTTTTTCCGGTAGTTTCCAGATCAGATACTACGTCAGAAAAAAGAGCCACCTGACTCCCTTCCAAAAAAGACCCAAATCCAAAATTCCAACCAGAAATCATAATCATTGATATCATAGAACATCTCTCAGTCAGGACTTCAATAATTCATGTGGTCCATCACTCATCTGTCTTCTCCAACAAGTCAACAAGATTTTCAGCCAAAACAATTTTTCAGCCAACAACATTGATTCTTGACCGAAATTTCAATTCTGCAATTGAAAATGACCAAGGAGAAGAATGGGACAACGACAACAACGACTATCCCAATGCCGAATCCCGTAAGTTTTTTTTTCTTTTTTTTTGTTATCAATTTTTGTCAATAGGAACTAGTTCTAAATGTGTTTTGTTGTAGTAGTGGAGGAGATTTTTCTTCCTTCATCTAATTTCCCTGTCAATTTTCTAATCTTCATTTTATAGAAACCACGACTGTCGGCGATGACCGTGAACTACAACCAGGAAGTGTCTTCTGTGAATTCGTTCACTTTTGTCAAGTTGTTGATGACGTAAGTGCGAAGACGTTCTTTTGGTTTTTAATTATGATTGGGGTAATTAAAAGTGTACTTAGGAAAATTAAAGGAGACGTTTATATACAAAAAATATTTTTCCAGTTGATTTTGGGCACTTTCAGGAGCCTGTAGCTTGGCTGTCAAGATTCCGATCACTCTAAATTTTTGGAGGATGTAAAACAGGCCTAGGTTGAAAATGTATTGACTTGACTTTCTGAACAATGAAGATAGTTATAGAAAAACCAGCAAGCTGGTGCGCCTTCGGCGCGATTCAATCTATTTTTTCAAATGTTCGTCGCTTCGTTTCTCAATTTTTCGAAATAAAAGGGTCACGTAAATATATATGTGTTTTTCAATTTTTTCAAAAGTCCACAGACGGACACGAGGACGGACAGACGCCTCTAGCGTTTTATTAATAAGAAAGATCAAACCACTGTTTACTGTCAGTTAAAAATGTTTGAAACTTAATTGGATTGCCTGGAACAGCCAATTTAAAGTATTCAGTTTTCCAAAAAGATATTTGAAGGATAAATAGGGTTTCTATAGCTTTTTTCAATATAGCTCCGTTTTTGTTTAGTTTTTTCATTTTCAGACTCATCTAACAAAATCTACTACAGTACTGGTCAATAAGATCTACAAAAACATAGTTTTCAATTGATTTTCGGCAATTTTCAGGATTCTGAAGCTTGTCGAGTTGGCAAGTTTCCTATCACTTTGAAAATTTCAGAGCGTCTGAAACAGTCCTAGATTTAAAACTTTGCGTTCACAGTTTTTTGCAAATTCCTATTTTTGTGGCCCGTTTATGCATTGAAAAAGTGACTTTCAGAAACCAACAAATTGTTGAAAAACTAGGAATTTTCAAAAAATTCTGTGAACGCAAAGTTTTCAATCTAGGTCTGTTCTACATCGTCCGAAATTTTCAAAGTTATTGGAAACTTGACAGACAAGCTTTAGACTCGTTAAAATGCTTATGATTTTGCATATCTTATTGACCGGTACTGTAGGTGGTTCATCCATAGACGACATTTTCAATCGCGTAGCTCAAAGACGTATTTTCTTTGAAAAAACTTTAAATATTCACATTTGTTTAGTCACCACCCAATTGGATTTTTATTCAAAATTTTTTTGAATTTGGTATGTTTCTTACTTAAAAAACCTCAAAATCAAAGCTCTCCAAAACCAGTTTAGAATTTTGAGATTTGCCTGAAACATTCACAGTGTACTGAACAAAAATATATCTTTAATTTTGTATTTAAAAATTATTATGTACTAATTTTTTAAATTGGAAAAACGTATTTTGAAGAAAAGTGACTATATGATTTTTGAACTTCTAAAATTTTCTAACCAGTCGGGCTCATGTGAACTACTTTTTTATATTTTCACAGAAAAAGGTCCCATAATTTCATTTTATTTTGTAATCCCTGAGAAAATTAGAAATATAAATTATTTTCATAAATAGTTTTCAAAGTTTGGTTTACTATTAGCCAACCTGATTGAAAATGTTTAAAAATTGTCAAAAAATGTGTTTCATGAAACTGTAATTCATCGAATTTTTATTTCTGTTTGCTTTAGTCTGATTCCCAAATATTCTTATAAAAGTAACATTTTCCAGATGGCGTGGTTCGATATGGAAATCTGTGAAATGCGAATTAACAATGTGGATTTTAGCGTTTGCCGCTGTTCAAAGTGTCTATCGATATCTGATGACCGAGGATCAGCAGAAGTGAGTTTTTGACTGTGTAGCTGGCTAAGCTAGCTAAGCTCGTAGCTCCAATACTTCCGCACAATTTTTGTTCAATTTTCTATTGGATGTATCGTAGAAAGACAGCGAGAGTTGGGAAAAAACGATTTCCACCAATTACAAACATTCTGAAACAGCGAAAGTGTTTTTCTGACTTTCAGATTCTTCGAATACGCAGCCGTTCATTTGAATGTGCGCCTGGTCCATATCCCATTAACTTTCATGCTCGGATTCTTTGTTACGATTGTGGTGGATAGATGGAGATCCGTTTTTACCAATATTGGATTTATCGAGAAGTAGGAGCTTTTTGGGAATCTAGAGAACTTTTTTGTGTCTTCTAGAACCTTCTAGAACCATCTAGGACCATCTAGATCCTTCTATAATCCTCTTTTAAGCAGTACCTTCCAGCGTTGCTCTCTCTGTCGGTACCTTAGTCTCTGGTACTGATCATGCTGCAAAGGTGCTCCGTCGCACTATCATTCGATATTTGGTGTTGTCTCAAGTCCTAGTCCTCCGTGACATCTCAATGCGTGTACGTCGTAGATTCCCGACAATGGAATCACTGGTAACTGGAGGATTTTTGTACCGTGATGAGTTGGAAAAAATGTACAAATGTGAAACGATGTATAACAAGTACTGGCTACCAACACATTGGGCAAATCAATTGGTACATAAAGCAATGTTTGAGACAAAGAATGTAGATTCGGTGCAGAGTATGAATTCGGTGTTGATGGTGAGTATATTTAAGAAGCTCTATTATGAAATATGGGATTCGACTGGGTTGGTTGATAGGTACTTGTGCGCCAAACCGAACGTTATTTTGGAAATAATCTCGGTCATTCAAATACTTCTGAAACCAGAAGCACCTTAACCAAAAAGCCAAAGCCCTGCTTCCAATAGCATTAGTTTGAATCTTAAAATTACTTTTTAATGGATAGACAATTTATTGATGAAAATTGATTAAATCCTATCGTATTCGCTAAATATTAATTGACTATTTCACAACAAAATTAAAAAGTACCTGAAACAGTTTTTCAATTAAGAAAGTTTGGGTCATAAAGCTTCAATTCATAATAATCACTCATCAATTCAACGCCCAAAAAATTTACGGAGGATTGCCTTGAAAATTTCCTACTGAAATTCAAAGAGAACCTGCAACAGATTTTTTTTCAAATTCCAAAAGAAAATTATTCTTCCAGATTCATTTAATGAATATTTTGAGGCATTTTGGAATATTAGACGGTTGAATTCCAAAACAGCAGCTAGACTCCACCCATTTGTTGTGCAAAAATAACAATAGTTTCCAACAGGTTTCGCATCCCCAATAATTCAAGAACATCACACAAAATTCAAAATAAATCTGAAAGTGTAATGTATTAATGAAGAAAAAAACGGAATTTTCCAGTTTCATTTAGTTTCTATAATGTTAAGTTTTTCAAAAATTCATTTTTGGTAGTACACGGCCTCCCACAGAACATTTTCGAACTGCAAATCAATTTTTGATCTACAGAAAAAAGCTTGGCGCGATCACAATTGCAGGTCTAAAACCATAATTTCAGAATTTTTTATCTGATTTTGTGGAAAAAACTATTCCAAAAATGGTCATTTTTGAGAGTTTTTTACAGAAAATTTTTTTAAACAGAAATTTTGACATTTCTAGGAGTTCTATAGCTTAAAAGAACTGCAATGATTTATTCTTCATTTTGTATGGATGAATTTTTGATTCGTCTGATGAAACTTTTCTTATAATCAAAAAACCTCACGAAATTGCACAAAATCGCATTTTTGCGTTGTTTTTTATTATAAAAAAAGTTTTAAATTTTTCTTCCGGAAAACGACCATACATAAATCTATAACCACTAATTAATATTTTAAGAATCATTTGAATCATCTTGGAACTCCACAAAATCAGATAAAAAATTCTGAAATTATGTTTTTCGACCTGTAATTGTGATCGCGCCAAATTTTTTTTCTTTAGATCAACAATTAATTTGCAGTTCGGAAATGTTCTGTGGGAGACCGTGTAGTACACATAAAACTTTCTTTATTACTGATTAACGTTTTATCTGAACTTCAATTATGAAATCAGAATACTTTAAAGGTGGGGGGACATGAAAAAAATAATGTTCTCGGAATTCCGTTCAAAGATGCCCCTCGAGGAGTTGAACTAGTGAAGGCGAGGATTGAGGGTGCGGCGCCGCTACCGACTGAGCCACGCGGGCAAAGAGAAAGCGCACGCCCGATTGCATACATAAAGGCGAGGACGACAGCTGTACGCAGAGTGACATTAAGCGTTGTACACCGTGACGGTAGAATGCATACTCTAGCTACAAAAAAACTACGAAAAATCTCCTGTCCCCCCACCTTTAAATTTTTTTGTTTTCCATCAAACGTAAAAATTTTTATGTTCTAGTCTTCAATCAAAACGTACATATTAACAAAAACAAATTCCACTAAACTTCAAAAAAGATTTGAAACTGTGAAAATATCCCCCAATTTTTTCCAAATTCCAGAACATCAAAGAATTCCGCCAATCGATGGAGATGCTCACCAAATATGATTGGGTCCCAATTCCAATCGCTTATCCACAGGTAACATAAAAACTTACACTAAAAACTTGTTAGAGGAGTATTTAGTTATCAATTATTCAAGTTAAGACTATGTACATATAATACTTAACATTGAAACAGATAAAAAATCAGGCTGATTTTTGTTGATTCAACTAGTAGAAGTCCATATACCTCATTTCTTGTAGAAGATATCAGAAAGTTGCCAACTGATAAAATGTTTTTCATGATATCACCAATATTTTATCAGTTGACAGATTTTTGATATATCGCATAGTAATTGAGATAATTGAGCTTAAACTTGAGAGCATATGAGCCCTTCTATTACAGGTTTATCGATTTCAGACTGTTTGAAATAAAATCTTTCAGGTAGTCTTCCTGGCCGTCCGTGTCTACTTCATCATTTGCTTAATCTCTCGTCAATACCTTTTATCAGCTCCTCCAACCGAAGCACAATCAGTTGTTCCAGTTATGACGATTCTTCAGTTCATTTTCTTTGTAGGCTGGATGAAGGTGAGTACTGCTAGCCGAGCCGGTTTCGGCCGGCCGTACGATAGTCTTGCTATCCGTATTTACCGTTGTAATTAACAACACACAACTATAAATTATTGAATAAAAATATTTAGTAGTTAAATTATGGCATTTTTGAAACAGCAACTTGACAAAGACCTTTACCCAATTTATCTGAACCAATTGATTAGTAAATAATTCATTTTCCAGGTCGCAGAGGCCCTTCTGAATCCTCTTGGAGAAGATGACGATGATTTTGAGTGCAACTGGTTGATCGATAGAAATATGTCGACTGGTATCGAGATCGTTGACACGTGCCACGACTCTTGTCCACCATTGAAACTCGAGGAGCCGGATGATGAGAAGGGAACCATGTATTGGTGCCAGTGAGTTTCGCTATTTGAAGAAGCACTGAGGTTTTTAAATTCTTTTTTGTCTTATGGACTTTTTGAAATAGTGAAACAAATGGTTTTTTCGGGACGCTCTAAAAAATGCCCATTTTCAAACTCAATCATCTCGTTCTTAGAAAGGATATCAGAATTTTGTCAACTGATAAAAAGTTATATTATGATAAACATGTTATCAGTTTACAAACTTTTGATATCTTCCATATGAATCGAGATAAATTAACCTATAATGAACAAGGATCGCATCAACATCATCCTAACTGCTGAAAATATGATTCTGAAACGGCAAAAAAATATTATTTCGAAAAATTGATTTTTCAGCCCAACAAAAAATGGTTCTCAAGCTCCGCCAACAGCAGTTGCCATTTCTCAACACAAGAATCCATTTTCAAAAGTGCTCAACATGGTGCATCCATCACAAACTGAATCTTCACCTCCTTCGTATCGTCTTGAAGTTCCGAAATGATTTTTTCTTCAAAAAAAAATAAAAAGAGGAATAAATATCTGGGTTTTGAACAATATGCAATGTTTATATGAAAACTATTTTGGGAGAAATCAGTTTCTTGAAACCGAAATTAGTACTGGCATTGTATATAATCAAATTCCTTAAACTTCCAAACTACAAAGTGTTTTTTAATAGAGAAGTTTTTTTCAACTGTTTCAGAACAATATTAAAATTTCAAAACCTGGATACTGTTTCTTCAATGTGAATGACTGTGAAAATTAATACTTCATATTGAATGAAGTCACATTATCGAATTCTAATGAATCGCGTTTACATTGAAGTTTTCATGTAAAAGTGATTTTTTAAAACTTCAACTGTTTGAAGCGCCGGAGGCGCGGCAAACAGGCTAAAAAATCTAGGTCATGACCTAAATCTAGGTCATGACCTGAGTTTTAAAACACCAAGTAGAACAGTTTTAAATTGATTTTCTTATTGCAACATAACTTGTCGATTTTGAAATATATAGTGTTTTTTTAAAGAAATTCTCTATTTCAAACATATGACACTTTGCACATCAAAATTTCGACAACATTCAGATCATTTTCATAGAATTCAGAAAAATTATTCATATTTTTCCGATTTCGACAATTTTTTCTTTGCCTTTCGAATATGTATTTTCGGAGAATATGATTTCAATGAGATGGATTTCATTATAGTGACAGTTGGAAATAGTTCTGTAATCAGGTTTTTTTTTTGAGAAAAATTCATGATTTTGTAAAGTAGAGAAGAGTAGTCAACGGTGAATGGCAAATTTTCGAAATAATATAAAAAATCTGAAACAGTAATTCTGACCCAGATTTTTTCTAGGTCATGACCTAGATTTTTCAGGTCATGACCCAATTTTTTCTAGGTCATGACCTAGATTTTTCAGGTCATGACCCAATTTTTTCTAGGTCATGACCTAGATTTTTTAGATCATGACCTAGATTTTTCAGGTCATGGCCCAATTTTTTCTAGGTCATGACCTAGATTTTTCAGGTCATGACCCAATTTTTTCTAGGTCATGACCTAGATTTTTTAGGTCATGACCTATATTTTTCTAGGCCATGACATAATTTTTTCTAGGTCATGACATAGATTTTTCTAGGTCATTACCTATTTTTTTAAGGTTATGACCTAGTTTTTTCTTAGGTCATGAGCAATATTTTTCTAGGTCATGACCAATATTTTTCTAGGTCATGACCTAATTTTTTCTAGGTCATGACGTAGATGTTTTTAGACAAATTTGTATCTGACCAGCCTGTTTGCCGCGCCTCCGGCGCTTCAAACAGTTGAAGTTTTAAACAAATTTCGTCACGTTTAAATAACACTTGAATTTTTTTTATAAAATCTATCAAGGCAACCATTTTTTTTGTTAAGATTATCATAATATATTTTACAGGAACCGAGGAGGAGTTGGTCAAAGTTTACGGTTAGAAAACACAGTGAGCTTTGAGCCAATTTATCTCGCTTCAGGTGAAAGATATCACAAAGTGTTACACTGACAAAATGCTTATTATAATATAAGAAATATTCCACCAGTTCACTACTTTTTGGTATCGTACACAGAAACCGAGATACATTGACTGAAAGTCGAAAGTTACGGTTTATATTCCGATACTTTGAAGTTTATTTTAAATACGGTGCTGAACCTCCTGGTCTCCGGTTACAGTACCCGTCACCTTATAAAGAGGTACCGTAACTTTTGAGGGACTTCTGTTTTCATTGACTATATTCGGAAACAGCTAATTAGCTGACTTTAAAATAACGTTTTTCAAAAATTCACTATTTCAGACATATCATATTTTGCGATTCAAAATGTCGACGACATTAGAACAATTCACAAGATTCAGAAAAAGTGCCATATTTTTTCCGTATCCGACAAGCGCTTCCGAAAACTAAAAATGCCCGATTTTTTCTTTTTTTTCAAAATAACATTTTCGGAAAATAATATTTAAATAAGATAGATTTCATCATTGTGACATTTGGACATTTTTTTGAAATTCGTATTTTTTATTTTGAAACAGTTGACGAGCAGAATTGCATTAGTTTTCGAAATATTATAATATCAAAATTCTGAAACAGTAATTTTTTGTACTGGGGTTTCTTGAAAATTTGGGGATTATCAAACCAACAGGATAAAATTTACAGTTTTTTTCTGTTCCAGAATATCCTCAAAATCAGGTTCTGTAGCTCAATCCAATTGGTCTGGTATTGTCCCGTCGTACTACGTAAAACCTGTCTGAATTTTTTCTGTTCCACAATGTTTCTAATTTCAGATATTATAACTTGAACCATTGGGACAGCATTGGGCCTATATCCGTAAAACCGATTGCAGATAAAATGTTTATCATAGAATTTCAAACATTTTGCTAGTTGACCACTTTTCGATACCTCTTTCAGAAACCTAGATAATTAGGGTCTAATTTAGAGGTCCCATTTTTTGTGACCCCTCCAGCTAGGTGGGTCCTGACCCCCCTAGAGGGGGGGGGGGTCACTAAAAAAGGAGTGTGGACCAAAAAAGTTCATATACCTATATTATGTAAAAATGTGTGTTTTACCCCCATCCACTCACACCTACCCCTTCCGCCGATTAGTGTCCTTACACCTTTTTCACTAGTTTTTTTGCTCCCTACATTTTTTAAGGGACCCTAGAGGACCCCAGACGTCTTCAATCGGAAAAATTGTCACTTTTTCCGTTTTTCTTCCGTTTCACGGCTTTCTTTGTAACCCATGGATACCACTTTTCGGCGGAAAAAAGAGAAACATGAATAGTCTATATATTCATAAGAGCTCATCCTTCTTTTCTCGCCGCGCCCATTTTTGGCCTCTTTACATGGGTCATGAGGGTGGTGCTTTTCTGTTGCTCATGTTTAAAGGATTGAATTTCAAAAAAAAGGAAGGGAAGTGCGCTAGAATTTCCCTCAAATTGGACCTTTTGTCTCTACTCTTTATTTTTTGGAACTTTTTATTTCATTTTTGGTGGGGAAGAATTTCTGTTTCAAATATGCATTTTTTGAATTTCAGTTCTATTGAAAATAGTGATGTACGTATACAGTTTTCTAATAGAATTTATACCAAGAATTCGGATTTTTTTCAAACAAAAGAAATCATTTTCATTTATTCTATTTTTGCTTTTATTTTTCATTTTTTTATGGGTAAAAAATTCCTGTTTCAAATATGTACTTTTTTGGATTCCAATTTGGTTAAAATTAGTGGTAAGACGTTAGACATTAAAGTCTTCTTTAAAAATATAAGACAAAAATTTGTATTATTTAATTTACAAAAAATAATAGTCTTCAGTTTCATTGGTTTTAATTGTTTGGTATTCCTTTACCTAAAACCCACTCTCAATAATTTTCGAATCGTAACTTCTTAAATTCAGTATCTATTTTCATTTTCAGTCGTCTAGACATTGTGATTGAAACAGCGAAAACAAAAATCAGAAGATTCTGTTTCAAATAGTTTTTTAAAAAGTATTTGATAATTCTTTGATAATGCGATATGGTAAGGCGTTGCTTGATAAAATTAATTTCAAACCAAAACAGGTAATTCTGGAGCTACATGAAAAAAAAGTTGATTTTTAATTTATCGCAAGAATTTGGAATTTTTTCAAACTAAAAAATCATTTTCATTCATTCGAATTTGTGGAGTTCTTACCTATATCTTCCAAAAATATTCGTATGCAAGTTTTGAATTTCATTTTTCATTTTTAATGATAATTTAAACATTGTAATTGAAACAGTGAAAATAAGTACCTGAATATCAGCGATGGGAGGAATTTCCGTTTCCGTTTTCCGTTTTCCGCCCGGTTTTTAGAGATTTTTTTCCGTTTGCGTTTCCGCGGAAAAAAAATTCCCGTTTCCTTTTCCTTTTCCGTTTCTGTAAAAATAAAATCATAATTCCGTTTCCGTTTCCGTTTTCCGGAAAAACCGCCATTTTTTCACAGCGGAAACGGAAAAAATTTAAAAAACAACGAAAACATTAAACTGAAACTGGCTTGAAAAAAAGCATGGAAAGTCATGCAAATATGGTTTTTAAACGTTAAAAACTGTATATTTTAACGTTCGAAGGGAAAAAATCCTAAAAAATAGACGAAAAATAAAAATTTCCGTTTCCGTTTCCGTTTTAGTTTTCCGCCCGATTTTTGAAGATTTTTTTTCCGTTTCCGTTTCCGCTGAAAAATTTCCATTTCCGTTTCCGTTTCCGTTTTCCGTATTTCGGAAAAATGCGTTTCCTCCCATCACTGCTGAATATAGTCAACTTTAAACCTCTAAAAAATAGTCTAGAACTTTTTGATTTGTCTGAAAATTTCAGAACATACTAAACAAAAATAGAGCTTTAATTTTGTAGTTGGTTGAAAAATTTTTTGCGGGAATTCATTCAAATGAGATGTGAAGTCTTTTTCTGCTACCTTATTCTGTTTCTGGAAGTTTTGAAACTTGGGTGGTTTCAAGCATATGTCATATATATGAATTTGTATAATAAAGTTGCCAACTACAAAGTTGAAACTCTAGTTTTGTTTAGTATATTCTGACATTTTCAGTCTCATCTAACAAAATATAGATATCCAAAGTTGGCTATTTTCTACTAAAAATGGCTTTAAAATGATAAATTTCCTAGTGTCCGCACTTCCGATCAACTCCCAATTGTTTAAAGTAATTTAGACATGCAATTGAAACAGTAAAAAAATGATGTTTCAAGGACAACGTTTCAATTTTTGAATTTTCTCTAAATCTGATAATGCCATTTTGAACATCCTTATATGTATGATTCTTCAACTGTCAAAGTTGAAAACCTTTGTTGAATTTTTTGTGTAACTCTAGAATTGTAATGTACATACATTTTACAAATTTGGATGAATCACTGTTCCAATCCCATCATAATTTGTTTTGCATATCTTGGGATTCTAATTCATTCCTGATCCGTTTTTGTGTAGTTTTAAATTATCCGTGCATATCCAAGTCTGCCAATACAGAAGCCGCTTGAGAAGTTGAATGAGCTACACAGTCAAAATAGCTTACAGTTTCAGTCTGTACAAATCATTTATCAATGTTTTCTCAACTCCAATCGCCTTTTTTAATATTAGGTTGCCGATCCCAGACATCTTCTTTTTTTGGAATAATTTCCTTATTCATGATTATTTTTCATTCACTAAAATTTAGCTAATCCAATCAGCCAGCACCAATTAATTTCTATTTTTGACAAGAATTTTAGTGTTAAAAATGAAACGCTAAATTTGGAATTTCAGTTTTAACTGGATCCCACATCTGAAACTGATAGGATTTTACAATTAGGCCTCAGAATTTTCAGTTTTATCCAACAAAATCTAAAAATCCAAAGTTGGTTTTTTCAACTATAAATAGGTGAAATTGGTAAACCTTCAAATCATTGCTCAATTTTTGAAAACATTTAGACATGTAATTGAGACAGTAAAATAAAAAGTGCGGTTTCAAGAACAACGTATAATTTATACATTCTCTAGATAAATCAATTAAAAATCTAGTATAATCTCTCATCATCGCAGTGTGCTTCTTCAACTTTCAAATTCAAAACTCCTTTAAAGCTTTTAGTGTAACTGCTTTTACTAACATTTTAGAAGCATTTTAACACAAAGAAGAATATTCATAATTTTTTATAAATTCTGATTCATCACTGTTTCTGTCATATCATAATTTGGTTTGCTTACCCACGGTTTTTTAATATTCTCATGGCTCCAAGGTAGCTTTAGAGTATTATGCTTGTCTGAGAAAAAAAAGGTTGAGACGCAGAGAAAATGTGTCTGCGTCTCCGCCGTTTGTGTGCTATTTAGACTCTCCGCTTCGATATCGCTACCGTATTCAGACTGCAAAAAATACTCTCTAACCTTTTTTTCTCAGACAAGCATAATATCTTGAAAAGTGTAGTTTTTTATTGTTCGTCTTATGCTCCTACGGAAAACGTGAAAAAATGGTGTCTTTCAGAAATCGGAAAATAGCTAGGAGTTTAACCCTGTGCAGTCCAATTTTTCAAGATTCTTATTGATCACTGTTCATCATGATTTTATTAGTCTATCCAGTGACTCCAATCTGTCTGTTTTGAATTTTCGCAATTGTTTGGAAAGCGACAAGCTGGCTTTAGTTTGGTTTTAAGCTGTAGCTTTAAGATTAAAGGTGCATTCAAGGTAATTGGACCTTTTTTCAAAGTATCTCCAATATAGAAGCCACTTGAGAAGTTGAATGAGCTACGCAATCGCAAAGTTTCAATATACCTAACTGTTTCAATCAGTACATATCATTCATCAAGGTTTTCTCTATTCCAATTGTTTGTACCTTTGTGTTGCCGTTCTCTGACATCATCATTTTTGAAAAAATTTTACTTTTTTTCCATAATTCCTTTTCCTTTACTAAAATTCAGTTAAAGCTACCATCCAGCACAAATCAGTTCTTATTTCTGCTAATAATTTTAGCCATGAAAATGAAGCACTGAGTTTTAAATTCAGTTCCATCTGAAGCCGTTAGGAAGGGAAGAGTTAATAGGATTTTATAATTTGGTTTTTATCATTTTCGGAAACGTAGATTTTGAGATTGTAGTTGTGTTTTTTTTCACACCTCATTAAATATCTTTATTGATTCTCATGATCATTTAATGTTAAAAATAAAACGGTAAAGTTAATTTATAATAATTTTTTAGCAAAAAAGTACTGTTTCAAGTTGAACATTTCAACGAAAACAAACGTTTTTTTATGATTAAAAAACGGCAGGCATTATTTTTTTAAATCTACATATGTCCCTTTAATGATATAATCCTTATCAATTGTCAGTAGCCCTTCAAAGGGAGACATTAAACTTTAAAAAGCTGAGCTACACTGTCACAGCCAGCGTTTCTCAACTGAGCTACATACCCCTCTCCCCTTGATACTTATGCATTGCTGGGAACCCTTCAACATCTCCAGAATCTCATCAAAAATGTATGGTAAAACTGAAGAAAAGGCGGGCGGGTACCACCCGTCTTTTCCCCTTCACCCGGTTTCTTCCCATTAAAAACATCATTTTTGTGTTTCTTTCTTTGTGGGTATACTGACGAGTGTATTTCACATTAGAACCCATGCCAAATGACTTACGACCCTTTAAGGGGAAAATAGGTTGTTTTTTTTTGCTTTGTTTTGTATTATGCTCTGGTTTTCAAAAAGCGGGATACAGTAATCCAAATGTTGTGTTAGTTATCATTGAAGTTTCATTTTAGTGGCTTTTTAAGACAAAACTCATAGGTAAAAGTTAAGGTCGGAAATTCTATAAATTTCTGTTTCCATTTGTTAAAGAATACTCATCTAATCCACATATTCTTTAATGATTTGAGACATTTTTTGGTTATCTAATTACTTATCTCCGTCTAAAAAGTTCTATTTTCACCTATTTCTAGCTAAAAATGGTCAACATTGATGTCTCAAAAAACTAAACTATTCCAGCATTTTTCGTTTTGTTTGAAAATTTCAGGATATACTAAACAAAAATATAGCTTGAATTTTGTAATTGACGACTATTTTGGAAAAATCCATCCAAACGAGATTTACTCTTTTTTTTCTATTATCCAGTGCTGTTTCTGGAAGTTTTAGCACTTGGTTGGTTTCTAACGAAATTTGAATTTTTACAAAAAACTTGTCCACTACAAAGCTAAAGCTCTCATGTTGTTTAGTATACTCTGAAATTTTCAGATACATCGAAAAATCCTAGACTACTTTTTCAGAGCTTCAAAGTTGGTAATTGAAAAAAAAGTTATTTTAACTTAGTCATTTAGCTGGTTATTAAAATTGTCTAAAATTTTCAAAATATGTAAATTTGTTGAAATTGGGAAAATTCTGAAAAACCGTTTTTTAAAGAATATATTTCACAATTTTAGTTTATTTTACTTTCTTTGTATGAAAAGAACAGTAACCCATGAACGTTATTTATACTGTTTCAAATTCTAGATTTCACAGGTGACACTAGAATTGCAATAAGTTCCAAATATATTTAACAATTTCTCTAACAATTGGATTTCTTGGTTTTCAATTAGCTAATTGTAAATACTATTTTGAATTATGAATCTATTAAAGTAAACTTATTGGAATGACCAGAAATGAGATGTATTTTTTTAGAATTCTCTGAAATTCTGGTTGAACTTTTCGACCCCAATTTTTTTCCCCCTTTCAGCATCAAAAATCCAGTATGTATGTGTCATAATTCCATATTAACACGCGAAATGCACATAGTTATATGTATGTCTAGTGAACAAATTCATTTTTTCTCGGAAATAAAAAATGCGAATTTCCGGAGTTCCAGCCATCTGAAAGCTAATTTGCTTTCTCAAGATCAGATGACAATTTTTCTCAGAAAATTCTGAGAAGAATATTGAAATAAAAGCTTTGTTTCGTTTTATGGAAACATTCGAAAATTTGAAAATTACTGTTTTATTCTGCTAATATCACAAATTTGGAAATTTTAAAGTTGCTGAACAATTGCACTGTGAATCAATCAAAATTTCAAAACATTCGAAATTAAGGTTTTTGAGATTTTTGATTCCAATTTTTAAGATTACTGTTTTTAGGATTAATTTAAGATTACATTACTGTTTCATGTCCTCTAATTATATTTTCATATCTTTAAATTATTCTATGTGTATTGTCGGATTAAAAAAAGTGACACCTGAAAATCTCGGAGACGAGGCTCGTGTCGATTTACGAAGGGGCGGAGCGAAAACGGATACTGTAGATAACAAATTTATTTATGTGAATTTAGTGGGATTTTCTGAACAAAATTTTGATTTCTTGGTATAACAATGATCGCTAGCATCTCTAGAATCTATTTTTCACCAAAAAAAACTAATCTTAAACGCGAAAGTAGCTCAAACGAGCCAAAAATCTGAAATATTACGTTTTTGCCGCGCTTTTTCGTAAATCAAAAAAAGCAAAAGTTTTCAAATTCTCAGGTCCCAGTTTTTTTTAATTTGACAATAAGTTTTGCCAATTCTATAAATTTGAATATTGTTCACCCCAAAATCTCAAACAACCAAAAAGTACCTCACTAAAATTTTCCAATTTACTCAAGTAGTATCCATGTCTAGACCCTCAAAAAATCTCCAAAAAAACATGTCATAAAATTTTTTATTATTTCCAATTTGACTCTATGTATATGAATTTCACCATATATGGCATTTTTCGGTTTCCTGTTTTCCTTTCAAGCCTCTTCTTTGCACAAAAAAGGAAAAGCGAGATTTTTGGGATTTTCTAATTTTCTTTCGAAAAATAATTGTCTTGTTCTTCTAGAAAATTCGAAAAAAATTTTGGGAACAAAATTCATGAATTATTTAATTTTCTTCTTCTTCTTCAAGAATTTCCTATTAGAATTTGAGAAGTTTTTTTTCGGAACTTCTTATATTAGTTCCTCGTTTTGGGGGTGGTTGAATTTCTTCTTTTTCTATTTTTAGAAATTCCGAAAAACGGGGCGGAGCTTCGAATGGTCATGTTGGAGTTTGTGATGTTTCGGAAACAATATTTTGAGATCCAAAAAATGCAAAAAAGGAAAATCGTAAAAAAATACTGTTTCATTTTCTGGATTTGTTCGAATTAAAAAAAAATTAATTTGTTGTCGTGTTTCTAGGTTATTCTTCCGTGACCGCCTAATTTTTTAAAGTTGAGTTTTCTAGGCCACCACGTTCAAATGGCCTAAAAACACCACCATGGTCATGTTAGGTCATGTCTAGGCCATTTGAAAGTGGTGGCATAGAAAGCCCAACTTGCAAAAGTTAGACCACCACATTAAAATCACCTAGAAAACAAACCAACATCATTTTAGGTAATTTCTAGGTAATTTTGTCATGGTGGCCTAACTTTTGCAAGTCGGAGTTTTCTAGTCCACTACGTTAAAATGGCCTAGAAACAGCCTAACACATCCCTGGTGGTCATTTCAACGTGGTGGCCTAGAAGACGAACTAGCAAAAGTCCCCTTTTTATGGAAAATTCCTAGAACAGGGGAAACTGAAAAACATTTTCGAGCAAAGATTTTTTTTTGGTGTCCATAGCACTAAAAAACAAGCTCGGGACCGGAAATTCGATACACACACACTTTTTTTCCTGGAAAATTGAGAATTGAAATTTGAACATTTCTTGTTTTTTTTTTGCTTGGAGATGAGTGTTTTTGGTTTTGGGGTGCAAATAAATAAATGAAGGATTGGATAACCAAAAAAAATAGTTCTGAGTTTTTGGATTTTTTCAGAATTTTGAAACTTCAATTGTTGAGTTTTTCCCTATTTTATATTGCTAGAAATTACCAAAATTTCTAGTTTTTGAAAAAAAAATTTCCAATTTCGCAAAATTTCATCCTGTTTCAATTTGTCATTTTCTAGTTTCACCCAATTTTAAGGTGCTGAATTTGAACTAAAAACTCCTCCTAATTTTGATTTCAGTACAAATTCAGCCAAATGTTTTTTTTTCAAAATTTTCAAATTTTCTCCCCTTTTCTTTCCAAAATTCCTATCTTTTTGTTCCACTTGAGACTGACTCTCTACTTAAAAAGTCAAGTGGACCTATTAGTCAATGAGCCCTTTTTTCTGGACTCCATTTTCTTTTTTTTCCTTTTTTGGCCTATTCTTTTCTGACCAGAGGAAAAAATTATTATCTTTCTTTTTTTTAAACTAATTTTGGGAACTTTTGTGGAATCTAATTTTCAAGTACTTCTTTTTCTTTTTTTACATTTTCCTATGGCTTATCAGTAGTTTTCAGAAGTTCTTGAAAGAGTTTTAGACTTTTTGAAACTATAATTTTTTTCCGAACTTCACTGTTTTTGGTAGTTTACAAATATAAAAATGTTTCGAAAAAAATTTACTTAAAAGATGGTTTACCTTCTTTTCCTGATTTTCGACTTTTTTAATTACCAAAGTTATCATTTTTTGAAGGTTACCGGAAAAGTTATAGACTTTTTGGAAGTGAAAAAAATCTAAAATTTCACTGTTTCAGCGCTTTTTTCAATTAGTGGAATTTTCGCATTTTCAGCAGAAAATCTATATTTAGTATTTTCAAGGCATTTTTCATACTTTGAAATTTTTCAATGATTTATTTTGCTGAAAAAATGATGCGGTCTTTTTCATAACCTTCAACAAACTGATCATTATTTCGGAAAACCAACAAAAAAGTCTAGACTCTTTGAATCTGGAAAAATTAATTTCAATTTTTTTTCCAAATTTCACTGTTTTAAAAATCGCATTTTTCCGCTCAGGGATTTTTCGAATCAATTACATCCCCATTATTGTGCATTTTAACAAAAAAAAGTTTAAAAACCTCGATGTGAACCGAGTTTCGGAAAAAGGTAGCTAGACAAGAGAACCTAATTTGCACCCTCTACGTTGACTTTTTTGATGTGTTTTTGACTTATATCCAAGGCTGTGCAAAAAGGCGGCTGGCCGCGGCCGGCCTCAGCTGCGGCTTGATTTTTGAGGCCGA
>NC_013487.2:1133788-1138086 GCF_000004555.2 Caenorhabditis briggsae | reverse complement strand
TGTGTGGTAGAATGCTTTACTCGTGTAGATGACACGTGTGGAATCTCAAACTTGGGTAATTAAACCTTTATATAAGAAAGAGTTCACAATCAGGTTATCACCTCCTGCGACCCATAACAAATTCCATCACATTATCAAGAATGTTTCCAGTCATACTTCCAACTCTTCCCATCAGACTATCTGGGGATGGAGGATACATCATCATGGGAGGATACGGTGGTGGAGGATATGGATGTCTTGGGAGGGGTTCGAATCCAGTTGTACGATGATAGATGGGTCTGAAATACGAATAAGTATAGCTTTTGCTCTGTCAGATTTATGGTCGTGGATGATTTTGACTATTTGGCATAGTGCCAGGTGTAGTGTAAAGCTACTGTATTTCCTCCCATCCAAACTGTTAACTTTTAGCTCATATATCTCAGTTCTTGTAACAGATATCAAAAAGTAGTCAACAGACAAAATGTTAATTATAATATCAAAAAATTTTTGTAGGGGCCTTTGTGTTAGTTTTGTGTTAGATATGATCGTAAAATACGCACCGCGGATAGCCTCATGAAAACGCGTGAAGTGAAAATCAATTAGTTTTTGAATGATTACTTTTTTTTGTCCTACTTTTCAAAAAAAAAATACGTTTCTCATGAAACAATTATTTCAAAAGGCAGTGAAAAGCCGCACGGCTAGCCTGGGCCGGCCGCGGCTTCTTCGAATATTTTTTCTGTAGCCGCGGCCGGCTCGGCCGTAGCTGGCCGCGGCCGGCCGTGGCACAGCCTTGCTTATCTCTTAAGAACGAGTGATTTTCGGACTATCCTCCAAGAGAGTTTTCTTCCCGAAACCCAAAATTCTGGATCGATTGATATAAAAATTTCAAAAATTGTAGAATTAGCGGACGCCCATTCAAACAGTAGTTCTTCCTTTTTGACAATATTCACTTCGATTGTTCTTTTCAATTTCTCAATTATCAACTTTTTCTTGGTATTTTCGTCCCTCTGGAAAACTCTAGAAAAAACCTAGAAAACTGACAGAATACAGACCGACATCATAATCGTCTTCATATGCTAGAGAGTGGTGCCGAATAGAAAATGTACTCAATAATGCATAAGATCTCCTTTTTTGGTGTCTCTTCTGTCTTCCAGAGAAACTGACAATTGTTTCTTTTTGCCTTCTTTTTTTTTTGGGTTTCTGCTTTTTTTTCCTGTTTTAGAGAATTGCTCAAAGCCAAAAAAAAGTTGATTGTCCATACTGTTTTCTATCATTTGCCATATTCGATAAATCAATGACTAAAGTTATTGTTAGTTTACTTTTTAAAATGGTAAAATTGAAACATTTAATAAATTGGTTTTCAAAAATATTTTCTAAGTTTTCATGATTCTCATATTTTTTCTTTTCCCGAATTCCCGTTTTTTTTTCAAAGTTTTCTTCGAATACTTATATTTATTTTCAGAGTTCCCAACAATCCATAACTTCCAAACTTTTTCAAAAAAAAGGGTTCAAAATGAATATGGTACGGATTCGTCACATAATGGAGATGCGGCGAGCCTGTAAGGCTCCGCCCCTTTTGCCACCGAAATTGAGAAAGTGAGTTATCCAAACGACCAACTATCAAGGCTGTGCCAGAACGGCCGCAGCACTTCAAAAAAGGATACTTCTGAGATAGGTAGGGTACGACGGCCTATCGGCCCTAGTAGTACCTGGGTAGCTGAGCTTATTTTCAAAAAAACGGCCGGAGTGGTCCACGGCAAAATACCCACGGCCTCGGCCGCTTTTCGCACAGTCTTGCCAACTATGTATATAGATGAGGATCTAACAAAAAGTAGTTTTGATACGGCCTACACGAAACATTACTTTTTAAATTTCAGTTTTTTGAGCTACAACAGCATGAAGAAAAAATTTCTGGAAATTTGAACCCCCGCCAAATCTATAACTTCAAATTTCCAGTGTGGGAATAGGTTTCCTATAATGATACTGTTTTCAAATTGAAAAAACAAATGCTACATTCTCGAATTTCCCTATAATGAAACCTTTTTTAACCTCAAAAAGTTCCACTGTTGCAAAATGTTGATAAATCATAATATGCTCTGTCAATCTCAAGAGGTTATATTAACGAAAATTTGACAAAATTGTTTTTAATGTCTTCAAACTAATCCAATAGTTTTGAACTAAAATTTCCAATTTTTCCAGAGAAGGCTCCGAAAGTACCGATCGTCGTGGTCCGAAGGATGTGATGGATTTAACATTCAAAGTGAACACTTTGGCGCCAGAACGGTATCCATCTAGAACGTTCTATTTCCATTTGTACGAAAGTCAAGATTCATCGGAGGGGCCATGGAACTTGGTGAGTCTGTCTAAACAAAAAATTAAGAAGTGATATAGCAACATCAAAATAATTTCAAAAATCCAAAATTTTGAAAATCCGAAATGCCTAAAATTACAAAATCGAAAGTTCCGAAATTTTCTAAATTCCGATTTCACAAAGTTTTGATATTTTTTTTCCTGTAGAATTTTTAGAGACTATATAGTGTTGATTCTTAATTTCTAAAATCGATATTAAGTTTGTGAAACAGGGCTTTTTCCGAAGATTTGAACGTTTTTGGAATACCAAAAGTTACGATGAAATTGAAAATTCTGAGAATGTCAGTGTTAAATTTTAGTTAAAAAATTTCGAAAATGGAACAATTTAGGAACTTTTAAACTTTTGAAGTTGGGGATTCAGAGAATTTCGGAAATATCAAAACGTTTCCGATTTTTGAAGATTTGAAATATTTTTCCGTATAGAATATGGAAGTATACAATATAACATTTCACGTTCTCCCACAGAACAATTCCGTACTGCAAATTAATTTTTGATCTACAGAAAAAAGTTTGGCGCGGTCACAATTGCCGGTCACAATTGCTTTTCCGATGTACTCTTGGATACTGAGCCTCGTTTTCCGGAAGAAAAAAAATGTCAAAAATGGTCATTTTGAAAGTTTTTTACAGAAAAAATCTATCTCCTCTTTCAGTTTTTGACATTTCTTGGAGTTCTATAGCTCAAAAAAACCGAAATTATTTTCTCTACATTTTCTATGGATGAATTTTTAATTCGTCTGATAAAACATTTTTTAAATTCAAAAAACAACGCAAAAATGCTATTTTGTGCAATTTCATGAGGTTTTTGAATTATAAAAAAAAGTTTTATCAGACAAATTAAAAATTCATCCATAGAAATGTAGAAAAATCAATTTCGGTTTTTTGAGCTATAGAACTTCTAGAAATGTCAAAAACTGAAAGAGGAGATAGATTTTTTCTGTAAAAAACTTTCAAAATGACCATTTTTGACATTTTTTTCTACCGGAAAACGACCATACATGAATCTATAACCACTAATTAATTTTTTAAGAATCATTTGAATCATCTTGGAACTCCACAAAATCAGATAAAAAATTCTGAAATTATGGTTTTAGACCTGCAACTGTGATCGCGCCAAACTTTTTTCTGTAGATCAAAAATTAATTTGCAGTTCGGAAGTGTTCTGTGGGAGAGCGTGCATTTTGAAATAAATAAAAATGCTTTTTGAATTTTCTGAATATTTGGAAATTTCTTTTTGAATACTTAATTTCTTCATTTGACTGATCATTACTGTCGAATTTCAAAAAGTCTAAAATCAAGATTTTGAAACATGAAAATTTTTTCGCTGTACATTTTTTTCTGTAATTCCAGCCAATTCTATATCAACCCAAAGATCCCATTCATGCGTAAAGAGACACTCACTTGTCACTCAAAAAAAAACAGAAAAAATGCAAAAAATGCACTAAAAAACGACTTCTAAAAGTATTTTCATGCATATTTTATTAGGAAGGAAACTTCTGGAAAAAAAGAAAATTTATTTTTTTTTTGATTGACAAGTACAATGCATATAAGAACCCAAAAGTCCAAATTTTTGATCTTTTTTCAAAAAGAAGACTTTTCAGATCACTGAATCCGATCGTCTGGGGACCGATGACGTGGCAAATTTGGAGGATTTTCTGGCAATCGAATTCAGTTTTGAACGACTTCAATGGTTCAAAATGGAGATGTAAGTAGGGGCGAAATTGGAGGGAATTTGAAATTTCGGAATAACAAAGGAAGGGTTGGCTTGGGGGCGAAAGGGAGCGATCCCCGCCCCGGGAGGCGGTATACTTTGCGTAATTGCGCGTAACTGAATGGACCAATTGACTTGAAAATTGCAGGGTAGCCTAATTGGGTGCCCTGAATCGTAAAATAATCTAAAAAATTCTGTTACTGATTCTTTAAATAAAGTTATTTTTCGACAGGCGGGGCGG
>NC_013487.2:1130184-1133058 GCF_000004555.2 Caenorhabditis briggsae | reverse complement strand
AAGTGAACCAACGAAACAACCGAAATTGCTATGGAGATCTTTTACGGTTCAATCGGATGATTTGTATTGGACCGATGGGGTTGAGTGAGTTTTGGGACATTAGTAAAGCAATACATATTAGTTTTGAAAATTCATAAAATACTTGATCAGATCGATTAAAAAATTTTTAAAATTGAATAAAAAACAAGTTCTTGAAACTAGTAATTTTCTTTAAAGGTGGGGGGACAAGAGATTTTACGGGGTTTTTTGGGGCCAGAGTATGCATTCTACCGTGACGGTGTACAACGCTTAATGTCACTCTGCGTACATCTGTCGTCCTCGCCTTTATGTATGCAATCGAGGTGCCGTTCTCTCTTTGCCCGCGTAGCTCAGTCGGTAGCGGCGCCGCACCCCCAATCCTCGTCCTCACAAGTTCAACTCCTCGAGGGGCATATTTAGACGGAATATCGAGAACATTATTTTTTTTTCATGTCCCCCCACCTTTAAGAAAGAAAAATTCCAAAAACTTTAACCCGATTTATCTCGATTCTTGTAAAAGATATTAAATTTTGTCAACTGATAAAACTTTTATCATAATATCGCCAATATTTTATCAGTTGACAAATTTTTATATCTATTGCAGTAACCGAGATAATTGAGCTCAAAGTAGAAACATTTAGGTGGTTTTCCAATTTTTAAAATTTAAGTTCTTCGCAAAACTATTACTATAAAATTGGATTGAATTGAAAAAATAGCGCTTTGAAAATGCAATGTTTAAATTGACTTTTTCTATATTTATTTCGATGAGTGGCATTAAAAATTTGTCAGCTGATGAAATAATACTGATATTATGACAAACATATCAGTTCACAAATTTTTGATATCTTTCACAAAAGCCATTCTTATTGGAGCATCTTCGGTCCGCAATCAACTTTCTGAATTTCATGAAACTGTGAAAATTGAAAATTTCTACAAAGGTTGTTCGAAAAAGTCCTCATTTCAGCAGCCAAATCGAAATTGTGTGTATCAGTGAAGAGGAGAAGGAAGGCGTTATTGGACAGGCAGTAGTATCAATGGAAGTGGCAAAAGCGATGGAGCCAATTTCGGTGGGTTACTGTAGGACTCTTAGCTACAGCTACATGATCCGGTAGTCTAGAAACCGGAATCTTTTACAGGAACTAAAATATGGGCTCAAAGTACGTACAAGATGTGAAAACTGTTCGGAAACCAAGAAAACCGAAAAATATAAAATTTGACAACCCTCTGAAACAGAAAAACTTCCAACCCTTCTTACAGATCTTCAACGAATCTTACAAACAAGGTCGCAAACCCATCGGCGAGGTCCGTATCTGCCGTTACCAACAACTTCGCGTCTGCTCCTTCCTAGACTATCTTCGCGGCGGCACCTCACTGAAGTTCGCCATAGCAATCGACTTCTCCATTCGAGACCCGGCTAATGTGACTCATAACGATTATCAACAGTACTCCAACGACATCGAGTTCGTTGTGAGATGCCTCGCAGACACTTTGGAACCGTTCAACCCAACCAACTCTTGGCTTTCCTATGGATTCGGTGCCAAGATTCCACCACATTATCGAGATTCTAATAACTTTTGCTTGTCGTTGGATGTGGATGCCACGTGTCAAGGAGTCAATGGAATTCTGAATGCGTTTGGGAAGAGTTATCAAAATGTGCATCCGTTGCAAGGAGCAAAGTTTTCACAGATTATTTATCATTTGGCGAAGTGAGTTTCAATCTTCCCTCAAACATAAGCTTGTAGTAGAAACTTTATTCTGAAACATTAATAGCTTTAAACTTTGAGTTCCGTTATCTCGGCTCCTGTAAGAGATATCAAGAATTGGTGAACTGATAAAATGTTACGGATAACATGATGAACGTTTTTTCTGTTGAAAATTATTTTTATATCTCTTATAGGAACCGAGAATTAAGCATAAAAGAAAAGTTTTCTATTAAACGAATTCACGGTTTCTTAAACTTTCCTTAACGATACTCAACTTAAATGTTTGCTGGATTTTTAAATTCCCCGAGTTACCTTTTTCTGAAAGTCAAGTTTTCGAGCTTTAAAGATTGTTTTTTGAGCTAGCAATGTATTTTTTCACGCTAGAAAAAGCAAGTTTCAATTCCGAAAGTTAGAATTTTCCTCTGATTGCTGTACATGGTACAGTGCATACTCTCACACGAAAATACACACCATGCAATTCAAGTAAATGTTTCAGACAAGCCCAGAACAATTTCAACAGGGCTAACGAACCGCCCAACTACTATGTACTGTTCATCATTACACGTGGAAGTATTGAGGACCTAAAGGAGACGGTTCAAGCAGCAATCTTTGCATCAAAAGCTCCAATTTCTATAGTTTTTGTTGGTAAGTTTGAGTGGGATATCGGACTGTCTTTATGTAAATTACACAGGCTTGATATTAGATTTTTTGAACGAAAATTTGAAAACTTTTCGAAACACACGCTCTCCCACAGAACAATTCCAAACTGCAAATTAATTTTTGATCTACAGAAAAAAGTTTGGCGCGATCACTGTTGCAGGTCTAAAACCATAATTTCAGAATTTTTTATCTGGTTTTGTGGAGTTCCAAGATGATTCAAATGATTCTTAAAAAATTAATTAGTGGTTATAGATTCATGTATGGTCGTTTTCCGGAAGAAAAAAATGTCAAAAATGGTCATTTTGAAAGTTTTTTACAGAAAAAAATCTATCTCCTCTTTCAGTTTTTGACATTTCTAGGAGTTCTATAGCTCAAAAAAACCGAAATTATTTTCTCTACATTTTCTATGGATGAATGTTTAATTTGTCTGATAAAACTTTTTTTTATTATTCAAAAACCTCATGAAATTGCACAAAATAGCATTTTTGCGTTG
>NC_013487.2:1123095-1129321 GCF_000004555.2 Caenorhabditis briggsae | reverse complement strand
TTTACGTAATAATAGTCTCTACCTGCAAAAATCGCTGAAACTCGAGAAAAATCGATCTGAAATTATAGCATTTCCACCAGTCTCATCGCCTCCCTTCTCCTCCCCTTTCTTCACTGCTTTCTTCACTGCAAAAAATTTTTTTTTTGAAATTATTCGAAAATCATTGCAGATCATAGAAAATGTTCAGAAAAGTGTTTCCCATTTGCCAAACTTTTCGAAAACGACTTTTTAAGTTTGAAAAAATAAGAAAAATAAAAATAAAAGAACGAGGAGCCGAACCTGCATGTGTGCATTGTTGGTCCTCCCTGCTAGCCAATAGGCTACCGAGACATGTTTTACTCTTGCACGCAACGCAGTGAAGAAAGGGGAGGAGAAGGGAGGCGATGAGACTGATGGAAATGCTATAATTTCAGATCAATTTTTCTCGAGTTTCAGCGATTTTTGCAGGTAGAGACTATTATTACGTAAAAGCCCATACTCGATTCTATAAATGAGTCAATTTAGAGAAAATTCTGAAGAGCTTTCTGAACGAGATTCCCTTGTTAGGAACAATTATTCGACTCAATGAAAATGAGAATATTTTGAAGTTAACTCAAAAAAACAACTTTTTGAAACAGGAATTAATGTGAAAAAGTTTTTTTTCAGATCCCCTGGCAATGTTCCACATTCTACATGCAAAACCACGTGTTGCCTGGGAAATCATCATCAGAATCTGTGGAGACGTCATCTGGAGGGCTAACGGTATTGGCCAGTAGTAGTAGTCGTCGACCAAGTTCAGCACATGGACAAATGGAAGAAGAGGAGGAGGCGAGAATGAGGACAACGAGTAGTAGCAGTGGACCAGCAATGGATCATTTTAGGAGGTGAGAAGGGTTGCTGTAGTCTTGGTCATGAGTCTTTAAATACTGTTTGAAGCATTCAGATTGATTTGAACTGTTAGCTTGCGGCATGGTGACAGGATTTTGAAACGGAAATATTTTAGAAATTAATTTCTGGAGTTTTTTTTGGATTTTCCAGGCAGTCTAAATCGGTACAGCAGCCTGGTTAGGCTACGGTAGTTTCAAAGTACCGCAATCAAGAAAATTATAATTATCAAAAAAAAATTTCAGCCGCCGTAACCGTCTCTCCACCGAAATGCGCTCAATGACACTCGACGATTCTCGATAATACATTTTTTTTCAAATATTTCAATTCTGGAATTCTCTATTTCTTGTACATTCCTAATCTCTCCTCTTATAATGCGTACATATTGCCAGTGCCTTCCTCATTTTGCTATACTTTTTTCTATTTTTTGCAAACGCGCTCTATGGGACTACCACCGATTTTTGAAAATTTGGGACGCTTTATTGATTTTTTCAAACCGCTTTTTTTGCATTTCTTTGACTTAAATTTAAATTTACAATTTTATCTTTGAAATAAAAAAAAAATTTTTAATTTTAATGTTTATTTATTAGTTAACTTTAAACCGTCTAACTCTTATCAATTACTCTGCACATGAAAAAGAAAAAAACATGTTTTCTGCTTCTCTGCGTCTCCGAATTGTCTGTACTATTTCTTTATTAAATTTAATACTATGTATGTCATCAGAGGACAGAAACCGTTTGTCTTTTTTTGATCATATGGCAAAAAAGTGAAATTTTAGATGATTCTTGTTTTAGCGATCTTTGAGGTCAAATATTTTCTAGTCTTTTTTTTTGTTTGCAATTGGAGAGAATTATTGATTATTCGAGTTGTTATCAGTAATTTTTTTCTTTTGCTGTTTCCAAAATTCAGGGTTTTCTCAATTTTTTTAAAATTGAAAGTGGTTAATTTAACAAAAAACTAGTTTCTCCTGATTTGTGTAAAAGTATTTTTGTTTCAATTTTCCAAGAATTGTTGTTTCAAAAAGATAATTTTCAAGATATTTTTTTTTTAATTTAACGATGCTTTGTTTTGGTCCCCCTTTTTTTGAAATTGGAAAGACAATTTCAATAGTAATAAGGCAAGATGTGAATCAATTAATTGGGATAATTACCGAAAAAAAAAGAGTTTTCCATAATTTGTAGCTTTATGACAAAAAATTCAGTTTCAAAAAGTTTTTTAGGTTTAAAGTTCCAGACCTTTTTCGATCTTGTCGATATTTTATTTCAGTCTTCTGAAACTTCGTAAAATTTATTTTAAAATATGCAGATGTTAGTCAAAAATTAGAAAATTTTGAAGAATTTCAAAAGGAATGATTACGAAAATTCCTGATGTTTTTCATCACAAAAAATATGCTGTTCCAGAAAGTTATTTTTTGGGTTAATTGTAGACATTTCCAATCTTCAATCATCTCCTGCATATTTTTCTCAAATTCAATTCTTCCGGGAAATTCCTATTGTTTTCTTGTATTGATTTTTAAGTATTTTTCAAAGCGTTTACTTCGACTCAATTTATTTCAGTTTTTGTTAAAGATATCAGAAACCTTTCCACTGATAAATGTTCATCATTTTATCAAAAATATTTCTTTAGTTGGCCACTTTTTTATACCCCTTACAGGAATCGAGGTAAATTAATTAAAAGCAAACGTTTGACCAGTCTACCAAAACTGTTTCAAAAATCAATTTTTAAACAAATCTCCCTCAAATTCGGCCTTGAAAACCACAAAAAAATAATATAAAAAGCAAAATCAAAAATTCGTATATTTGATAGTTTTTCTGATCTTTCTATCTCTTTTTTAATTGTCTATCTCTCCTACTTTAGATAAAAAATAAAGGAAAATATAAGAAAAACTATGATAGACTGATAAGAATAGTGATTTGGTGACGTCGTTCATGTCGGTTTTTGGAAGTTCATATAGGCGGTATATAAGGGACAAAAAGATATGGAAAGTCCTAGATTTTTTACTGTTCCAAAAGTTTGAGAAAAGTTTGGAAAGTTGGAAAATTGACATTCCCATTTTTATTCCTGCTTTCATTCCCTCTGATAGAACGTCATCTTGTTTGAGCTTAATTATCTCACTTTCCATGAAAGATATCAAAAGTTTTTTAATTGATAAAATGTTGGTGATATTATGATAAACATTTTATTGGTGGACAGTGTTTTGATATTTTTCCTAGGAATTGAAATATATGAGCCCAAAGTGGGAGAATTTCAAATTTTAGTTTAATGCCTATTTTTCTGTTTCATGTAGCCCGTTTTAAGTGATTAAAAAAATTATAATTCCAGAAAAAAATTCCGACCACAACCGCGAGGTGGCCGAGTGGTACACAGGTAGAGGGGGACCGCCGAAAAACGGTCCGTCTGGCGGGCGCGGACTGCCGAAAAGCGAACAGTCGGCAGTCGAATCGCGCGCCGCCGACGGTCCGTCTGCAACGATTTGCGCCTCGAAGACGGACCGTCTAAAATGATAGCGCTTTCTTGACAGTTCATCATTAAACAGGTAATAAACAATACAGTACCGGTCAAAAGGTTGTAAACGCAGGGTTTTTCGAGCATAACTCAACGAATACCCAACCGAATTCCGTGATTTTTTTTCTGGTAACTACAGGGGCAAGTCAAAAGGTATGACTACGGTCAGCGAGTTGTACGCAAACACGCTGACGCGATTCTGCAGATTTTTCAGTTTTTCGAAAAAATCGGGTTTTTCGCCCTTTTTTTCAGACCTATTTTTTTTCAAAATTTATCAATGTTTTCAATGTTTTTTTAGTAGCTTTTAGTTTTCAGGTATGCCAAGAGCTGGGAAAAAGCGTAACTTGACCGTTGAGGAGCAAAAAGCCATTTTTCGGGGACACCAAAATGGAGCATCTCTTGGAGATCTAGCTTCTCAGTTTGACGTAGGAAAACCATGCATTTCTAGATTTTTGAAGCGCTGGAAGAGCCACGGATGTAAAACAGTAAAGTATCATATCGGCCACCCACGTGTCACTTCTCATCTGGATGATATCAACATTGCCCGCGTCTCCAGAAGCAATCCAAGATTGACTGCGCCTGCGATTGGACGGGAGGTATTATTGATTAGTCCGGTTTCCCCATCGACCTCGACCGTCAAACGTCGTTTGAGAGCAGCTGGAATCATGGGAAGACGTCCAGTTAAGAAGCCGTTCATTTCGGAGAAGAACAGAAAAGCCACAGTTGCCTGGGCGAAGCAACACCTCAATTGGACTCGTCAAGATTGGAACCAGGTTTTGTGGTCGGACGAAAGCAAGTTCATGCTTTTCGGAAGCGACGGGATTCAATGGATGCGGCGTCCAGTTGGCTCTCGGTATGATCCCAGATACCAATTACCAACCGTCAAGCACGGTGGAGGCAGCTGTATGGTCTGGGGTGTCTTTTCCGGAAAAGGCATCGGACCGATTCATCGCATCACAACTATCATGGATCGCTACGTCTACAAGGATATCCTAGAATCCAAAATGCTGCCACATTACAAAGCCATGGGTCGTGGGATCGTTTTCCAACAGGATAACGATCCGAAACACACTTCCAAATTCGTCAAGGTACAAAAGATTCTGATGTCTCAAAGTATTTTCGATTTTAGGATTGGTTCTTTAGCCGCAGAGTTCGCGTTATGGATTGGCCAAGCCAGTCCCCGGACCTCAATCCGATCGAGAATCTATGGGATGAGCTGGAGAGAAGATTGGCAGGGAAAAAGCCAAAAATGTGGACGAAAAGTACCAACAACTGGAAGAGGAATGGAAGAAGATCCCACAGACAGTAATCGACAATTTGCTCGACTCCATGCAGCGCAGATGTCAGGCTGTCATTGACTCTCGTGGCTTTGCAACAAAATATTAGATTCAATTTGTTATTTTTTATATGTTTGGTGTTGAATAAAAGTGGTTTTCGGAAATTATGCTTTTTTGAAAAATTTGGTCAAAATTTGATTTTTTTTCGAAAATTCAATTTTTTCTCAAAAAAAACGTTATTTTTTCAAATTTTTGTATGAAACTTGGCCACGATTTGGCAAACCTTTACAGAAATATCTGGTGAAAATTTTGGCTCGATATCTGCTCTCAAAAAGTAGTTATGCTCAAAAAACCTTGCGTTTACAACCTTTTGACCGGTACTGTAGATTGAAAAAATAACTCCAAAATTTTCAAAGTTGAATTTTCATGATTAGAATGAGAGAAAACACATAAGAAATTACAAATTCTATAGGGAACAGAACTTCGATTTTCTATTTGTGTTTTCGCAAAATTCCAACTTTATAAAAATTCAAATTTCAAAATGCGAAGATTTTTTCTCGTTCCTTTCGTTCTTTTTTCCTTCTTCGTTTCTCGTTTTCGATTTCTTTCGTTTCTCAACATTTCTCTCATTGAACAGTATTTTCCGCTTTTATATGACTTTCTTTCAGAATAAGTAAAATTGATGAGTTCGTAACATGAATTGAGCACCCAAAAAAGAAAGCGCCTCTTCGAGAAAAGTCAGCGAATCTTCGACTGTCATTTAGCCGTTTTTCACCAATCGCGCCTCAGATTCTAATTTTCGTAGAAGTGCTTCTAATAACACATTTTATAGATTCCCAGATCCCTCTATGACTTTTATCATGTTTTAAGAGAAAAATCTTTTTTCAACCAAATTTTCCATTCTACAGAAATTTGGCCCGCCAACCACCAGTCATTGACCAGTCAGCGCCTCTTCGATTGTCATTTAGCAGTCGTTTAACAACCTATTTTTTGAGGTGGTCCTATTTTAGGAAAATAAGAATCTATCATTTCCTATAATCTAGTGGGGGTATGAGAAATTGTTTTCTGAATGATTTCCAATCAAAACCTTCAAGTCTGTTTTCCAACGGGTTCCGACTGTTCGATTCCATTGAACTTCAAAGGAGAAGGACAATAAGTTAAGTTTAAGCACAAAGCCCAGATTGGAGAGTTCTGCGGTCACATGATTCTCTTGAATCTTGAATACAAGCTCATTTATTACCAATTTGGAAATAAAAATATGAAATTGAACTTGATAAAATAAAGAATTTGAAACTGCAAATTTTCCAAAAATCGTGAATTGGATTTTTTAGTGTTGCTTTGAAGGAAACCCTAAAATAAGTTCCAGGATTTTCAATTTTTGTTAAAAAATTGAAAATAAAATACCCGGACCGTCCACTTTGAGCCTATATATCTCACTTTTTTTGAAAGATATCAAAAAGTTGTCAACTGATAAAATGTTTATCATGATATCAGCTTTTATTACCGAACCACTTTTTGATATCTCTCACAGAAAATTAGATACATAGGCTCTAATTTGACGATTCGGGTGGAATTCTATC
>NC_013487.2:1096460-1123085 GCF_000004555.2 Caenorhabditis briggsae | reverse complement strand
TGTTTGAAATTTCTCAAGTTTTTTACAGAATGTTTTTTTGTGAGTTCTAATTCGTTTCTCATGCTTTTTGATCCAGAACAATACAAAATCACTCACAGTTAACTGTCAACTTTTGATTTAGGACCATTGCAATCACTGTTTTTCGACATATTTTGAGTCGAGAAAGAGCGAGAAAAGCATGAGAAACGAATTAGAACTCACAAAAAAAACATTCTGTAAAAAACTTGAGAAATTTCAAACAAAAAAATTTAATCGAAAATTTCGCATGGAGTTAAGTCAAAAACTTTGAAAATTTCGGAAACAAACGCTTTGAAAAATATTGGTGATTCCTGCTTTTCAAAGTTTAAGAATCGACGAAAACTCGAAAAATCGTGCCAAAAACTTATTTGGAGCCCGAGATAGGTTCCTATGAATTCAATAAAAAAAGCAAAAAAACAATTTCAAAACAATGGAATCGAACTCGAGGCCTTCAGCTTACAAACCCTCGCCACTGCCTCTCGGCCACCTCGCCACTGAAAACTAGAGAGTGCGCGGGGGTTTATGTGAACGGTGTTTCACGAGAGGTTGCCAGGAGGCGATATCACAGAGGAAAGAGCAGCTTGCAATAGTTAAGAATTTGGAAACTTTCAGACGAAAATTTTCAGCATTTTTGGAAAATGTGCATATACAGATTTTGACAGGGGGTTTACAAGGACGTAAACTAACCGCTGTCAAAAAATGAGCAAATTCTCAACCCCTTTCTAAAACGACTTCCCTTGTTAGGTTTAATCTAATGTTGGTATTGCTGTATTATAAAAAATGTTATTTTCAAAAAAAGTATGACTTCAAAAAGTTTTGACTTACAAGCACGTTTCTTCTAAATCTCACAAAAAAACGAGCTCTCTAGCTTACCTGAGAGTCGTGATATAGTCATTTGAAGTTCTGGAAGTTAGAGACAACGAGACCTTCTAACTGTCTGCGTTTCTCTCAAACTTGAAACTTGAAACCGTATCTCAAGTTCAAAAAGTCCTAGTAGTTTGGTTTTTAGTGGGATTTGGAGGTGATTTTAAGTTTTTTTCTGGCGATCCAGGAAATCCAAAAAATTTTTATTCCAAAAAGAAAAACTATAAATTCCCTCCAAATCCCACTAAGAATCATTCTTCTAGACCCCCCTAGAACTCGAGATACAGCGTTTTGAAGTATCAGTAGAGACGCTGACAGTCAGAGCGTCTCGTTGTCTGCGTCTCTAACCTGCAAAACTTCAAATGGCTATATCTCGGCTCTCAGAAAAGCTAGAAAACTTGAAGGACCAAATATTGGAGCTCCGCGGTCCCAACTTGCCAAAAACTGACCGCCGTGACGTCAAAATGCACAAAATGCACAATTTCAAGCTTCGTAAATGTGTTATCACTTTATTTACAGCTTGTTCTTCTCCCAGTGTCTACTTTTCCGTCAAAACGTGAATCATAAAATGCATGTGTACCCACTTTTTGATAGGAATGACGCACTTACAGCCTATAATTATCACTATATCAGTGTAAAAAGTAATCATTGCTATTATCAGTTCCCGGAATCAGATCATTTCACAATGTTCTGTTTTGTGGGTCGCTCATTTTTAATTTATTTTCTTTTTTTCCGTTTCTGTAAGTTTTATAGGTTTAGAAAATTTTTTTTCTTTTTCAATTTGTTGTTGCCAAAAAAATGGTTTCATGTAAAAATTTTCAAATTCTAAAATGTCTGGAAAATAATTTTCTAGAAAATGTTAACAATTTACCTAATATTACTAACTTTTGAATATAGTATTTTTCAGCTTTTTGAAACTGGTTTTTTTTTTTGAAATTTCAAATTTTCATTTTCCCGCCGACCTAGACTAAAATTCTTTACACCATATCAATTTTAATGGACATACACACCGAATGATACTTGTTTTTCCAGTTCCTCCTTCTTTTTTTTGTTGTTTGTGATTGTAGAAATGATAAGTGGAAGAACATTGTGATCTTTTTTACAGACACCAGGAACAGAAATTTTATCTTTTTTGGCATTTTTTGGAACAAACAAATAAATGAAGTAATGTTTCAATCATTTTAGTGAGATTGTGAAACTTGTGAAAAAGCTTTTTTATTATCTTTTAACTTTATTTTTTCTGATTAATCAAAAAAATTGTTCCCACTTTCTGAAAGTTTTGATTTTTCGGTTTTTTAACAAATTTTGATCCATCGAGCTGCTCTCTTACGGCTATGGAATTTTTATTCACTTTTTCCTGAAAATCCTCTTACATTGAATTTTTTCAAATTTCATTTAAAATCTCTTTTTGAATTTGTTTCAATTGGATTCAGCTTTGCTCAGATTTAACTCGGTTACTGTGAAAGATACCAAAAAGTGATACACTAACAAAATATTACTGATAATATGACAAACATTTTATCAGTTGACCGTGTTTTGATATCCCTTAAAGGAGCCGAAATAAATTGGGTCAAAGTTGTGTTATATTTTTCAATCGTTCTCTTTTTGCAAAAACGTGATTTTTCAAAATCGGATAACTTTTCTTTTTTTTTCTTGTTTTTGGGTGATAAGACAGTTATCAGAGAACACTTCAATTTTGAGAATGAGATTGAAAAATAATGGAGAACAGACAAAAAACTTTTTTTAATCAATCACTGTTTTCCTATTTCGTTGAAATCTGTGAAGAAAATATTATTAGGATCTCAATCGACTTATTGGAAATTGATTTAAAAATCAAATTTTGGAGCTGCGAAATTTGAACAAAAATTTTAAATGAATTTGAAGAAGCATTTTTTGAATTTCTAATTGTAACCTAAATAGAAATTTAACTTAGGTCCTATTCATACTTAACTGAAATTTCAAAAACTTGATTCAAAGTATGAAACGTTCGAAACGAAAAAAATAATAAAATTTGTTAAAATTTCAATCTTCAGGTATTTTTCCAATGTTTAATTAAAATTCGAATCTATGGAATACCGTAGACACTCTGATAGAATTCCACCCGAATCGTCAAATTAGAGCCTATGTATCTAATTTTCTGTGAGAGATATCAAAAAGTGGTTCACTAATAAAAGCTGATATCATGATAAACATTTTATCAGTTGACAACTTTTTGATATCTTTCAAAAAAAGTGAGATATATAGGCTCAAAGTGGACGGTCCGGGTATTTTATTTTCAATTTTTTAACAAAAATTGAAAATCCTGGAACTTATTTTAGGGTTTCCTTCAAAGCAACACTAAAAAATCCAATTCACGATTTTTGGAAAATTTGCAGTTTCAAATTCTTTATTTTATCAAGTTCAATTTCATATTTTTATTTCCAAATTGGTAATAAATGAGCTTGTATTCAAGATTCAAGAGAATCATGTGACCGCAGAACTCTCCAATCTGGGCTTTGTGCTTAAACTTAACTTATTGTCCTTCTCCTTTGAAGTTGCTTTTCTAAAAATTTTTGTAAAATTTCAAAAAACATAAATCCTAATTGTAAGACAATTACTGTTCCAGGTCCTCAATTTAACTGAAAGTCTGACAGAAAGTTTGATTCCTCCATTGATTATCTTTCACATGGCAATTCTGAAAATTGAATTTGCAAATTCTGGAAAACAAAATACTCAACCTCAAATATAAAAATAACCTTAAGTGTACGAAAAACCTTGAACATTAGGGGAAGCCGTTTTCTTATATTTTTACCGAATTGAGCGTAAAAGAATTATCTTCCATTAAGTTACCAGTAGTCTGAAACAGATAAAAAGAATTTTTTGATTTACAAAAATCGGAAAAAAAAGAGTTTTGAAGTTTCAATTTCTCTAAATAACCAACTTGAACTATGTATTTAAATGCTCCATTAGGTTAACAGCAACTTGAAACAGTAAAAAATTATAATATCTTTAAATATCAAAAAAATGTCCTAACTAATCCTACAGACTCCACCTTATCACTTTTATCTCATAAATCTTTCCCCCATTTTTCTGACCATCACCTTGAGATCACAATCTCTTCACAACCTCCAATTTCTTCTTTTCTCCTTTTCTTCTTCCTTCAAAACCCATAAATTTCCCGCGATGTCTCCATCTTTCTTATTTTTTTCCTTTAAATTGGTCAAGTTTCAAGTTCTCTAGAATTTTCTCCCCCATCTTTTTCTCTTGTCGCCAAATACACACAAAACCCGACGTTGACAGTTCAAAGATAGAAGATACTCCTCTAGAGAAATAGTATAGGAATTGGAGAGAGTGTTAAAGAAGGCAGAGAAAAAGGAGATGAGTCTTCTGATGATCGAGACACATGACCGTACTTGACGGCGACTTGTTTGTATCGTCCCTCTATCCGTTTTTCTCCTTTTTCTCTTTTTTTGCTGTACACTGTGTGTTAGGTTTTCTGTGGGAAAATTTATCGATTTTTTGGAATCTAATTTCAATGGATTCTGGTTAAGATTTTCAAAAAGTTTTTGATCTTTTCCAACGAATCTAAAAGTTTTGTCTTTACTAATTTTTCAAACAATAGAATTAGTACATCTTCAAAAATTGATAATATTTTGAAACTGAATTTTTTATGTTAATTTTTAGTAAGTTAGTATTTCAAAATTCCTCTGAAAAACCAGCGTTCTAGCTCGCTTGAGAGCTGAGATATAGTAATTTGAAGTTTTGGAGGTTAGAGACGCAGACAACGAGACACTCTAACTGTCTGGTGCTCTTCCCTAAACTTCAAAACTGATAAAATGTTTATCATAATATCAGAAATGTTTTATCAGTTGACCACTTTTTGATATCTTTCACAGGAATTAAATAAATTTCATCAAATTTAGAGTTGAAAAATTTAAATAAGCTTTTTTTCCAATTTTTAAAAATTTTTTCAATCGTCTTTTTTCATATTGATTAATACTTTTTTTCATATTATTTGTGACTTTCTTGAAATAATTTTTTCTATCATTTTTTTTCTATCTCAGAAAATCTAAATTTTCAGATTTTTTTGTTGAAAAATCAACAAAAAAGCGGTAAATTCAAATTCCCCATATGGCTTCTGGTCACAATGCACAAAGATCCCAGCAGAGCAGCAATATAATCACCTTGAATGGTAAATTTTTGAGTTTTCGGAATTTTTTTATTCAAAAAATGAAAAACTAAAGTTCAAAAATGCCTTTTTTAACATATAAACTATTTGAAACAGCAAAAAATTTTCATAAAAATGCAAATTTCAAAATTTCAGACTCCGACGATGAAGCCGAGGATAGTAGCGGCAATAACTTGGGTGGTAGCAACAATAGTTCCAGTGCTTCGCTGAATTTGTGTAGGGTGAGCAATAGCTACAGTAATCCCCCAACAAAAAAAAATTCACGTGATTTTCAAATAGGAAGTTGACTAATTCAAAGATTGAGAGAGAGAGAGAGAGAGAGAGAGAGAGAGAGAGCCAGACATTTAATCCGATAACATAAAAAATGGCCACGCCCCCTTTTTTTGCAGGTCTGCGGTGCTGAAAAAGCTGCCCATCACTACGGTGCTCTCAGCTGTGTAGGATGTAAAGGATTTTTTCGTCGAGCACTTTTAAAAGCGGACCAATTGGAGTGTGCGGCCAATGGAGAGTGTACAGTTAGTATTTTGCGTGAGTTTTTTGACTGAAACTTGGCTTTATACTCGAAATCAGGAATTTTCATTATCAAATTCGTGTTTCAAACAGCCTCTTACTCCTAGACATGAATTTTGAGCGCGCTAGCTCAAAGTGTCGTAAGATTTGGTGTTTGGTCCGCAAACACCGAAGGGGAAGTTGGCGAGCTGAAAACTAGTGTGTATGGGTAAAAAACCATGGGAAACGCGAATTTGATATTAAAAACTTCTGATTTTGAGTTGTAATATTAGAAAATCGTGATGGGATGTTTGCGTACCAGACACTTTGAGCTAGCTAGCGAAAAACTAGTGTATAGGGGTAACTAGCCATGGGAAACACGATTTTGGTAATGAAAAGTATTGATTTTGAGTTTTACTAATTATAATTGACATTTTTAGAGTTTGACCAAGGAAAGCGAAACAATAATACTTATTTAATCGAATCCTGAAACTGAATCATTGAAACTGTATTTTTTGAAAATTAACCTAAAACTTAAAAAATGAACAATTTCCAGAAAAAATCCAATGTCGAAGTTGTCGATTTCAAAAGTGTCTACGAGAAGGAATGAATCCAGCGTGTGAGTTTTTTTGCCTATTTTTAGCTGAAAATAACTCTTAAAAATAGATATTATAAAACTGAAATTTTTACAAAAAAGTTGTCAACTACAAAAGTAAAGCGCTATTCTTGTTTAATACACCCTGAAATTTTCAGACAGACCTGAAAATTCTGGACCCCTTTTGTAGGATGTCAAAGTTGGCTATGTTAGACTGAAAATGTCAAAATATGACATACTTTCTGTCCGGCTCATAACTTGGTTTAAAATTGGAATTTCTGAATGAATTAAAATGTACAGTGTAGAACTTAAAAAAATCTTTAAAATGATATAAAATTAGACTATTTTTGAATTCCCAGTTTTGAACACAAAACCGAAAGGAGCAGGCGCTCAAACCGGTCCGCTTTTCCGTCTCGGATGCTTCACGAATTCTAGTTCAAAAAGTCGCTGATTGAATTTATGGTCAACTTATGCGGGTTACTAGCAATGATTGCTCCAACCAAAGTTCTACTTGTGATTTATGTTAATTAGGGTTAATAAGCAAATTTTGATGTTTCAAAAAAAATTGCTGTTTCAAAACCTGAACTTCTTTATTGGACTATTTTTTTTGTCATTACCTGCGCTGAGTTACAAAAAAAAATCGTATCTATTCCAGTCGTCCGCCCGAATCGAGATGCACCTCCAAAACCTCGAAAACCGGTAACTACAGTAGCCACATGCGACCTAACCGATCGTGGCAGGACCACAAAAACACGGGAAGAATGGATGAAAAAGATGACAGTGGAGATGAGAACGATTCTAATGACTTTATTGAATATAGAAACAAAAGTGATGAAAGGAGACACTCAGCAAGAGGCATCGAAGTTGTATCCGCTTAAAGGAGTGGATAAATTGAAGGAGATGATTGAGAAGCCGATGAGTTTGAAGGGAAAACGAACGGAAATGAGATATGAGGCTTATCGAATGGCTGGAAATGATGAATTATGTGCAATTGCTTATCGAAGATTGATAGCTGCGATTGATTGGGTGGAGAGCTTGTCTCCATTGTTGGGACATTTGAGTGTGGAGGATAAGGTTGGTTTAAACTTCTTTTCTTTCTGAAGAAGCGACTCTTTTGGGACAAGTCAATCCAGTCCGAATTTTCAAAAAATCTTGATTTTCATGAAAGTTACAGTAAGACTATCCATTAACACTGACTATAAAGTGAGGGTTGTGCCTCTTTAAAACCACTTATCTCGTTTCTTTCGAGATGTACAAAAAGTTGTCAATTACACAATTAAAGCTCTGTTTTCATTCAGTGCACTCTGAAATTTTCAGACAAATTGAAAAGTTTTGAATTACCTCGATGAGACTTTGAAGTTTGCTATTTCAGACTGAAAATGTCAAAATATGATATATTTTTGTCCGGCTCATAAATTAGCTCAAAAGTTGAATTTCTGAATAAATCAAAATGTAAAACGTAGAACTTAAAAAGATCTTTAAAATGATATTAAATTCGACTATTGTCGAAATTTAACTTCTGTGCCAGTGGCTCTAAAGGAGCAGGCGCTAAGCGGGTCAGGTTTTCCGGCTCGGCTGCTTCAGGGCCTTTACTTGGGAAAGTCGGTACTCGAACTCAAAGATTGTTACACCATTTTAAAAATACCAGTCGGTTTGCGCCCCTTCGGGGCTGAACCTCTCCGGTTACAGTACCCGTAATCTTATAAAAACGTTTCTACACGTTTATTCTAGACCTCGAAATTGGAAATTGTGAAATTCAGTGTATTAGGAATTAGAAATTTTAAGATACCGTATTTCTTCTGATAGAAGTCCATGGACTTCTATTTTTCAACTTCTTTTTCAGGGTGGAATTTTTTTTTCAGGGCGGTCGGCTTCTGTTTTTCAGCAATATATTTTTAAAAAATCAGAAATTTGGCAATTCGGAAGTTAAGAATTCTAAAATTCAGTGAAAAATTCGAGACTTTCATTCTGCACTTCTAAATTCCAAAATTCTGAATTTATGCGATTCTGAGATCCCGCGATCTCAAAATTTGAAATTCAGGAATCCTGAATTTCCGGGAAAAAGTTCTGAAATTCTAAAAATCAGAAATTCCGAAATTTAGACATTAGAAAGTTCAGGAATTGAGAAACTTTCGAGTTCTAAAATCTCAGTTTCAAAAGTTCTGGAATTTTGAATTACCGTATTTTCTCTAGTTGAATCCCATGGGCTTCTATGTATTAGAGGGCGGTGTTCTAATTTTTGAAGCACCTCGCGTGGTAGATTTCTATTAGAGGAAATACGGTATTAAGAATTTATAGAACTTCAGTAGGAAATTCAGAAGTTCGAAAACTTCAATTTTGAAGACCTTGTCAAAGGTTTTTTAATTTCAAAATTCTGAGTCTAACTCTGAAATTAAAAGTGTAAATAGAAAAGTCGGTTTACACTTTACAGGGGCTGAGCCTCTTTTATTGGAAATCTCGGAACTCAAATTTTTGAAAACTCTGGAAGTCAGAAATACGGAAACCCAGGTATTTATAAATTGAAATTTTGGAAAGCTTTATATTTAAAATTTCAGAAATATGCGAATCCGAAAGTTCTTTTTTGATTTTGAACCTCGGATGAAAATTTCAAAATTTCTGAGTTTCTGAAATCTTTTATTTTCGAACTCAGAATTTCAAAAATTCATACATATTTGTTCAATTTTCATACATATTTGTATGAAAATTCATACATATTTGTTCAGTTTATAAACTTCGAGAAGTTGGTAAATTTAGGAAGTGTAAAGCCAGAGATTTGGATTCAAAACGTCCACAGTTTGAAACCTTTATTTCGAAAACTTCAGTTCTTATCTGATTTTAACTTCAGAAAGTTCCTATGTTGGAGATTTTGAGAGTTCCTATAGTTCGAAGTTCCTGTATTTCTCCTTTTATGATTTTTTTCTGACGATCCGGAAATCTCGAAACTCAAGAAATTTGAATTAGAAGACACAAAACTTGGAAATTTAAACACTCTAAAATTCTAAAGTTTCATATCGGTGAAAAAAAATTTTCTACTTTCGGCTTGAAACTAATGAAACGGGGAAAATCAGCCCACGATCCAAGGGTACATCGAAAAAGGGTATCTTAGGGTATATTGGTTCTGAGGGTACATGGGATCTTAGACTGTAAGACGTTTTAGCCTAAGCCTATAATTTTGAGCAGAAAGCAAAATAGTATGTATAAAAATATTGATTTACTTTTCTGGGCCGGGAAAATCTTTGCTAAGGTTTCATTGAAACTAATTGAAAACAGTCAGACATTTTCATATTCACTTCTGAAATCTCTACAAAAAAACAAAAAAAAGTTGTCACCGATCGGACTCGAACCCGCCTGTTGCACATTCGGGATTTTTACCTTCGGCTTTTTTCACTTATCAAAATTTTAGGGTCTTTGAAACTCTTTCTAGAGAAGTAAGAGCAGAACGTTTCTGATGCATCTACCTAATTTTCATTCGAACGTTTTCTGTTCACTCTGAACGAAAAAAACTGATTCATAAAGTTTCTTCTTTTTTGTGTTTTTTTTTCGAACTGAACACGGCCTCCCACAGAACATTTCCGAACTGCAAATTAATTTTTGATCTACAGTTAAAAAAGTTTGGCGCGATCACAATTGCAGGTCTAAAACCATAATTTCAGGATTTTTTATCTGATTTTGTGGAGATTGAAGATAATTCAAATGATTCTTTAAAAATTAATTAGTGGTTATAGAATCCTGTATGGTCCTTTTCCGGAAGAAACAATTTCAAAATTGGTCATTTTTGAAAGTTTTTTACAGAAAAAATCTATCTCCTCTTTCAGTTTTTAACATTTCTAGGAGTTCTATAGCTCAAAAAAACGGCAATTATTTTCTCTACATTTTGTATGGACGAATTTTTGATTCGTCTGATAAAACTTTTTTTATAATTAAAAAACAATCCAAAAAATGCAATTTCGTGCAATTTCGGGAGGTTTTTTGATTATAAAAAAAGTTTCATCAGACGAATCAAAAATTCATCCATACAAAATGAAGAATAAATCATTGCGGTTTTTTGAGCTATAGAACTCCTAGAAATGTCAAAAACTGAAAGAGGAGATAGATTTTTTCTGTAAAAAAACTTTCATTTTTGGAATATTTTCTTCCGGAAAACGACCATACATGAATCTATAACCACTAATTAATTTTTTAAGAATCATTTGAATTATCTTCAATCTCCACAAAATCAGATAAAAAAAATTCTGAAATTATGGTTTTAGACCTGCAATTGTGATCGCGCCAAATTTTTTTTCTGCAGATCAAAAATTAATTTGCAGTTCGGAAATGTTCTGTGGGAGGCCGTGCTGAAGAGAAAAAACATGTACCCACTTTTCAAAATCACTTTTGAGATCTGATTAAAAAAACAAAATGAATTTCCACCGATCGGACTCGAACCCGCATCGCGAGGGCAAAAGCGGAGTGCGCTAACCAATACACTACTCGGTCATTACTGGAAGAGAGGGAGAAATGGCGTACACGTGTGTGGGATTTCCTCCCCCTTTCTCTCTCGCCCTCCACCATCGCCCTCTCTGCACACCACGCTTTACTGTGGTGAAACAAAGGAACGTCTCCAGAAGACTTCAGAATCAAAATTTCGAAAATAGAAAGGGATGGGCAAAAGCTAATAAAAAATTTCCGATTCGCCTGTCTAGGTTTCAGCTCAATCGGTTAACTTTGAATGGGTGAACAGACACGCTACATCCATCCGGACATACGGAATTTGGTAAATGTTATTAGTAATGATTTTCAAAGCTAAAATTTTATTTTTTTGATTCAAGTCAAATTTCGAAATTTGAGCCACGTTATCCGGTTTACAATCATGTTACACATGCCTTTCAATTTCCTATATCTACACTTTTGGAAAAAAAATAGTGCTGTAGAATACTGTAGTCCATCATTTATAAGTCAGTAACGAAACGCCAAAACACAAATAGTTTCCGATAAAAAATTCGAAAATTATGAAAATTTTGAAACACAAATTTTTTTAATTTCAAAAATTTTCAGATCGCTCTGGTCAAGTCATCATTCGCTCCCTTGATGGTGTTCAATTTCTGTGCCAGGACAGCAGAAGCGTGTCAAGATGAGAATGTGTTATGCCTTTGTAATTTTGCATATGTACCAAGAAATATTTCAAAGATGTATGAGGATACGTAGTGAGTTTTTTTTTGTCTGAAACTCGACTTAAAACTCAAAATTAAGAGTTTTCGTTATTAAATTTGTGCTCCCCATGGCTTTTTACCTCTAGATGTGAATTTTGAACTCGCTAGCTCAAAGTGTCGTAAGATTAGGTGAAGCTAGCGAGCTGAAAACTTGTGTATAGGAGTACCAAGCCATGAGAAGCACGAATTTGATAATTGAAACTCTTGATTTTGAGTTGGAACCTTAGAAAACCCAGACAAGATGTTGTGGGGTTTGCAGACCAAACACCAGATCTTACGACACTTCCAGCTAGCGAGCTGAAAAGTAGTGTATAGGGGTAACAAGTTATGGGGAACAAGAAACTTATTCTTATTACGAAAAATGCTTGATTTGAGATTTAACAAGAGAAAATCTAGAAAACGTTTTTTGGTGTTTGCAGACCAAACACCATAACTTACGACACTTCGAGCTAGAGAGCTAAAAACTTGTGTGTAGGGGGTAACCAGTCATCGGGAGCTCAAATTTAACAAGTAAAATTCTAAATTTTGAGTTTTAACATAAGAAAAGCGAGAAATTCCAGCCACCTCGGAAATGGTCTTGTCGAACGAGCACTAAACGAACTCGTGGCTGTCTACAGGGAGTACGGTATGCGGGAAGAAGAAATCGTCTGTGTGAATGCGATGATTTGTTTGAATCCACTCGCCAAAGATGTGTCGGATACGCTTTTTGAGAAAATTGTGGAGTTGAGAAATCGAATTGCGGACTGCTTGTTTTCAATTGTGAAGGAAGTCAGGTTGAGCCCAACACCAAACGTTTGTTATGGACATATTTTGCTATCATTGGCTACTGTAACGGTAAGTTTGAAACTGTCGATAAAATTTGACACATTTTATTAGTAGACATATTTTTGTTATCTCTTATAAAAGCTGAGATAAAAGGGGTCAAAGTTAAAGGCCCGCGAAATTGGGGCTATTCGCTTTGAGCTCAATTATCTCGGTTTCTTTAAGAGCTATCAAAAAGTTGTCAACTGATAAAATGTTTATCATAACATCAGTAACATTTTATCAGTTTTCATCTTTTTGATAGCTTTTGTAGAAACCGAGATAAATTTTACCGAAGTAATTTTCCAGGAACTAGCCAATGCAATGAGCGAGAACCTCCAGTTCGCTCAAACATTTTCGAATCAAGGAGAAATTCCATTATTAACAGATTTGTTTGGATGTTTCACAGTTGAACCATTTTTCAAAGAAGTCGATGAATTGGCAGCGTTGAGTTTGGAAAAAGCAATGGCAGAGAAAAAAGAAATGGCGACGCAGACAGATAGAGTACCACCGCCGAGGGCGCTTCTGGTAAGATTTATTTGAGCTGAATTATCTGGGTTACTGTAAGAGATATTAAAATTTGTTAACTTATAAAATGTTGATCATAATGTCTGCAACATTTTAGTTGATTACAACATTTTGATATCTCTTACAGGCTTCGAGAAGAATTGGCTTGGAAGTTTGGGTTCTCAAACTTTGACCCATTTTATCTCGGTTCCTATAGAAGCTATCAAAAGTTTGTCAACTGATAAAACGTTGCAAATTTTATGATAAACATTTTATTAGTTGACAATTTTTTATATCTCTCATACAAAGCGAGATAATTAAGCTCAAAGTAAACTGGTGACGCAAGACTCATTGGTGGGCGGCCGCGCGGTAGGCGAAAAGCGACTGAACACTTAAAACTGTCCATAACTTGCTTCAAAATGAAAATTTGTCAAAGATTCTTCTTGAAATATATAGAATAGAAAATTTCCTACAAAATGATATCAGATTTTTGAAGTACAATTGCTTACAAACCGTGGAATTTTTCGATTTTATTTCATAAGCACTTCATGGAACTTAAATTTTTTTGGTCAGAAAGTTGGCTGACTGTGACTGCGTAGCCCAGCCGGCAATTAGCTTGTTAATTGGCCAATTAACTAGATATTTTCCAGAAACGCCAGGCCACAATCGACGAGGAAAGTGAGGAGCCACCTCGACAGAATTTCCGCCTTCTACAACCCCCAAACAATTTTTATATCACCGAAATGTTGGATGATTTGAGAGTGAGTTTTTTTCCTTAGTTTTTGTGTGTCTCTGTGGTTACTGTAGTTTTCCATGTGTATGTCTTGCTGTATAGCGTTTTGTAGAAGATTTCAAACTCTACATTTGTCAATTTGTTTGGTTCCAAAATGTTGATTTTGAAGAAAGTTATGAGGGTTTAAAGTTAACTTACTGGAAAACTTCGTAACTAGCTTCAAACTTAATGTTTTGATTCCTAAATTTCTCAATTTGAACCCTTACCCGACCCCCTAAATGTCTTCCCTAGTTTGTACTGTTTCCAGGCACCGTCCTCCTATCCCCTCTCGTCCCCCGACACTCAAGCACCAATGGTACCTAACAATGGTACACCAATGGTACTCATTCCCTCTCTTTAATATTTCTGAAATCCTATAATTAATTTTCCAGAACAATCACGCGGAGAACCATCTGATGGGATTGAACTACGATGCATCTACAGTACCCATGGGGCCAAGTACCGTAACCCAACAGTACCCTGCAGATCAGCCATCCACGTCAGCGGGACCTTCAAACGCCTATTACAACTTCCCACCACCCCCTAACTATCCCCCGTTGAACGCTGGCTACACCCCAAATGTTAATTACCCCCAATTATATCAACAACCTCAATATTTTCAAAATTATCAACATTCTACAGAACCTTATCCATATCAACCCCAGGAACCATATTTTTATAATAGCCAAAATTCGTCACAAAACTATAACCAGTTTCAGAATCAATATGCGTCTTAAAGCTCAATTATCTGGGTTACTGTAAAAGGTATCAAAAAATGATTAATTATTAAAATATTACTAATAAAATTTCCTATATTTTATTAATTGACAATTTTTTGATATCTTTTAAAGGAACCGAGATATAATGGGTCAAAGTAAAAGTGCCCTTAGAATCTGCGCCTTCAACTTTGACCTACTTTATCTCGGTTTCTGTAAGAGATATCAAAAAATAGTTAACTGATAAAATGTGTGAAATTTTATCAGTAATATTTTATCAGTTAACGACTTTTTGATATCTCTCACAGTAACCGAGATAAAATGGCTTATAGTGTAATTTGCCTTTTTTTCTTAACTTTCTCTGTGCTCTTTCAGAATTTCCGGTGGCATAATTTCCTTTTTTACTGTTTTTTGGATTTTTTGGTCAAATACGATATTTTTTGATTACGAGTAACTTTTTTAATTGTCTGATGGAATTTTTTTTGGAATTTGAATAAATTTTTTTTGAATTTTAACGAAAGATTAGAAATAGCAAAATTTAGGATTTCAATATGAGAAAAATGAAACAGAGATTTTCAATTTGATAGTTTTTTAAGAAAAAAAACTTGACAAACAAGCTGAAAAAGTGCAAATGAACCTGAATTTTCAGACAGATTTTTAATAAACTTTATGAAAATTGTGATTTTGAAACTTTCGGAAAAATCAGAAATTCCAGTATTCTTAAAATATTACTGAAACCGGAAAAATATTCAATTTTTCATTTTTATTCTCAAAAATATTTATTGAGACACACAAATAAAGTTATAGAGAAAATTGACAAGTAGGGAGTACCAGAAAAATTCTCCTCCTCGGACTGTTCTTCTGGAATTTTAGAGGTTTCTGGAATTTCGGCGTTTTGGATTTTGGCATTTTGTGGGGTTTCGGATTTTCTGGCAGACGGTGCTGTTGGTTTTGGAGATTTTGGTCTGAAACCGAAAATTCCGCAGAAATTGGCTCGAGAAATAATTCGCAATTTTTCCGCGCGGCAGCCTTGCGTCGGCGACGCCCCGCCCACTCGCGGAGAAAACGGAGGAAAATGAAGAGCACAAAATAAGCTGTAACTCGAGCATGAGCGAATATTTTTTGACAAAAATTTGGAAATATGCTAATTAGGAAGAGGAGATCATATTAAAATGAAATAATTCCTTTCGACGAGAAACCATCCGGCATGTCTCCCACTGAAAAATGGATGTATATCTTATTCTTCTTGTTTGTCTTCGGCGACGTAATCTTGGAATCGATATGGTGTAAAAATTGGAGGACATGGAGAAAAGAAGAAAAAGAACGGCTGGAGAAAGAGAGAAAGAGACAATGAGGAAAAGAATAAGGAAAACGAGAAAAAGGAAGAGAATCAGCCAAAGAAGATAATCAAGAATAGAAAGGAGCAGGAATTGGAAATTAAGAAAGATTCGAATTTGAGACCAGGGATTTCGAAGACTCCAGAAACTCAAAAAGAACCAAAGAAGACTTTGAAATCAAGTCTCCAGTCGAAAAATGCGAATCCACCAACAAAAAAACCAAAGAAAGAAAAAATAATTATATATGAACAATATAGATTCTATTGCTCGTTTTTGAAATTTCTGAATTTCATCTATTTTTTTTGTTTGGAAATCTCGTCTCCAATAGTAACTTCTGATTCCTCTAAGATTCCTGAAATTCTTTTTCTTCTGGATTTTTTTTTCAGAAGTTTCCACTATTATCATTGTTTCCCTTCCTTGGGTTTGAAATTTCTGGAGATTATTCTAACTCTGGAATCTTCTGTGTATGTGGACTTCTGGAAAAAAAAACTCAAATTATCATTTTAAGTTTTTTTCTGCTCTTAAAAGATTTATTTATTCCTACCGATTTTTTTTATTCTCTGGTACTATACATTTTATCATGTAATATTCCATTTTTTTTTCAATTGCTGAATTTATTGCCGTTTTCAGTGTTTTTAGTGCTTTTTTTTGAATAATTTTTGAGTTAATAAATTTTTTTTTAATTTTCAGATTTTGTTATTTACCCGCCAAAATTTGAATTTTTCTCTGTTCACCCAAATTCAAAAAAGTTCTTTTTTTTTCTCTTAAAATTCTTCCGAAACTATGAATTCTGAACACAGTGACCTGTAGAACTTTTTGGGATTGTAATTTTGATTTTTTTTAATAAAAAAATTAATTAAATTTTTTCCAGAAGATTCAAAATATGAGAATCCGAGCTATTGGTTCGAAATCGACAAATTCCCGAAAAAATGGAAATTTCTGGAACAAAATGTTTTTTTTTTCAAAATTTTTGAAAAATTTGAAATTTCAGGCAATTCTGAAAATCTGGATCTGGATTTCCAATGCCAAATGATTCCTTCGCGTTGCCAAGATTCAGAAGACGTTGAGATTCAGAAGATTACGAAAATTTGGATTCTAAAGAGATAATAATACACGAAAAAAAAAATTTAAAAATTTTCAAAAATTTTTTTTCTTCCAGACTCAAATTTCGAACTGGAACATAATTATTGCTCTGCACCAAGCTCAAAATTCAAGCAAACCCAAGAAACCGTGCAAAGCGCCGCCAAAGAACACATTTTCGAAATGTCATAGTTTTGAAATGTAATAGTTGCGAAATGTCATAGTTGCGAAATGTCATAGTTTTGAAATGTAATAGTTGCGAAATGTAATAGTTGCGAAATGTCATAGTTGTAAAATGGTCATAGAAGCGAAATTTTACGATGGAGCGTATTTCCTCTATATATTTTTTTAAATCGATTTTTTCGAAATTCGAAGTTTCAGAACGATTTTTCAAATTTTTTTTTCATTTAAAATTTTTTAGAAATTTTTGAAAGTTGCATTTTTTCGTAAAATTTCGAATTTCAAGTCAGTTTGCGCTGGTTTTTATATCGACTTTTTTGGAATATTCCCTTTAAAAAATCTCAAATTTCAATTTTTAAAAATTCGATTTATTAGTAAATTAAAGTGAGAATTATGACAAAAAAGCAACAAAAAATACGAAAAATGAGTCATTTTCTCTTCTTGGAATTCCCATTATCATCGTCTGTCAATCGTCGTTTTCTCTGATTCCTAAGCACATCCTCTCCAGAATCCTCTTCATAATCCGAGACGCTCATCGTGTCCAACAAGTCTCTTAGACCGTTTTCCTCGCCAATCTCCATCGGAATCATTGAATTCGGGTCGTTTTCCTTGTCTTCTGAATCCTCGTCTTCTGAATTTTTGACGTCTTCTGAATCGGATTCTGAAGGCTCCCGTGGTCTTCTGAACTGCACGCTCAGCTCGCCGAACAACTCGCGAGCACATGATGGACGCTGAAAATATCGATTTTCGGCTAGAGAATTGGAGAAAACAAAATTTTTTTTGCTGAAAAAAAATTCTGAAAAAATCGATAATTTTTTTTCGAAAAAAAGTTTTCAAAAAAAAATTTGCTTTTTCTAAAATTTTCAGCAAAATTTTACCGTCTTTTCCGCCCGTCTTTTCCGCTGATCCTCCTCATTTTCCTCCAAAATCAACGGATTTCGTTTTGAACGAATTTCAATGGGCCTATGCAATCTGTTTGATCGATTTGTGGGCGGAGATTGCTCATCTGGAGGTGGCCTTGATAAAAATGATCCACGTGGCAATATGACAAGGCTGAAAATTTGGATTTTTAGGCAAACATTTGAAAAACTCACCTATTTTTCTTTTCAGCCGAATTCTTTAAACATTTGAAAAACTCACCTATTTTTCTTTTCAGCCGAATTCTCCTCATTTTTCCTTGATTCTGGCGGCGTCATCGCGTAGTTTTTCAGCTGAAAATTAAATTTCCTCAAAAATCCCGATTTTTCGCTTATTTTCGACGATTTCAGCGGTATTTCTGGCTTAAAAACGTTGAAAAATTACGATTTTTGCTCTTAAAATGACAAATTTCAGCAAAAAATCGCTGAAAATCGGCGAAATCTGACCTGAAAATGGCTTTAAAAAATCGAAAACTCGAAGTGTACGCAATGTTGCGTCATCGTGTATGCACCCTTTATTTTCTACAGTAGTCATCTGAAAAATGCTTCTGGCGATTTAAAAATCGCTTTTTAGCTGGTTTTCATCGATTTTAGCGATATTTCTGGCTTAAAAACATTGAAAAATTACAATTTTTGCTCTTAAAACAACAAATTTCTGCTAAAAATCGCTGAAAATCGGCGAGAATTGACAAAAATTTGACCTGAAAAATCTAAATTTCACATTGTACGCAATAGTGCGTCACGGTGTATGCACACTTTATCTTCTACAGTAGTCCTGGAAAAAAATCCTGGCGATTTTTCATTAAAAATCATGACAAAAACGAGCGGAAAATCAGCTATCCGTACTTCATTTTACATAGGAAAATCAGGCAAAAATCTGCAATTCAAAAAATACAACAAGAAACATTAACAAAATTCGGAAATTTGGAAGTAATGTTAAATTTTCAAATTTCAAAGTTTTCGAACTTCTAAAATTTCGTAAAGGTTGATTTCCCAGTTAAAAATTTCTCAATCGCCCCTACGGGCGCAAACCGACTGGCTAATAAACATTTTTAACGTTTTTTACCTGCCGGACACGAAAACCGAAAAAAAATCCGGAAAAATTGTCCGGTAAGAAAGTCGCGCCGCTCGCGTGGCCTAGGTTTCTCACTGAAAATCCTCGTCCCTCGGCGGCACCTTTTTTTGAATTTTTTCCTTTTCAACGGAGTTTTTCAGGGATTTCGGATTTTCTTTGAATTTTTTCGCAATAATATTCGAAAAATAGATAACTTTTAACACATTTTAATGCAATAAAAAATTTGACCGGAGCCCCCCCTTTAATACAGTACCTTAACATTTATCGAATTTTTGTTTTTTTTTCTCTTATTTTTTCGCTTGTCTCTGTCTGATTTTGTGTAATTCTTATAAATCTTTAAGTTATTTTTCTTATAAAATAGAAAAAAACAGCCAAATAGGGCCCAAAATAAAAAACGTCCGAGGTACGGTATTTAAAGGCGCATGCATCCATTTGTTGTTTTCGCTGTGCGACCCACGATGCGATTTTGAGTAAATTTTCGGCCGCAACGTGCATTGATTTCGGACGAGAGTAATGTCCTCTGCTGGGAGCTCAGTTGCATAGAATCTAAAGTAGTTTTTGTCTTTCTATTTGGTCAGTTTTGTAAATCAACTTGTCAATTTCGAGCGTAATTTGAAGGTAATGGTTGTGTTTTCAGAGTTTCACATCACTGCATCTTATCAGCACCGTCCTGTTATCAGAATCTAAAATTGGCCATTGAGCTTCCAGGAGAGGATATATTATTGTTCTACGCTGTCATTTTTTATGTCACCAGGATTTTTTTTTCCAAGGCCACAGTTTCAAAACGTCGGTTATGTTTACCGCATTTGGTACTTATGGAGTAACTATGGAGCATCGTCGAATTCAAGAGCCTAAACTCCGACACTTTTTTCGAAGTTTCGAGACGCGTCGCTCGAAATTTTCGAGTGCGACAGAGCGCACTTCCTTTAAACTCCTTCACAAATAGAGCTGCTTGAGCTTTAAAACCGTTTATATTTAACAAAATCACCACAAATATGAAAAATAGGGGAAGAGATCTAAAAAGCATTACTGTAGAAAGTCAAAGAATTAAAAAAAAAGGAGAATTATGCAGAAGACGTTGATGGTCCTCCAGAATCTCCACTGGCTCCTTTGCTTCTCTTGTACCACTGTCGAACGGCTTCATGTCCCTCCTCATTCACAATGACCAACTTCTGTTGGGGATTCGCCCAGAGCAGAATTCCACGCTCTTGAGCGTATCTGACGACGCCGTGATACTCGTCGTCGGATTCAAAGTGCGAATAGATGTAGGCGTCCTTCAGGTCCATACGACGACGTTCGTCTTCCCACAAGCGGATTTGATCGGCGACCTGAAATTTCGAAACTACGACATTTCGCAGCTATGACATTTCGCAACCATGACATTTCGGAACTATGTCATTTCGAGACTATGACTTTTCGCAACTAATACATTCCGCAACTATGTCATTTCGCAATTATGACGTTTCGCAACTATGTCATTTCGCAAATAGGACATTTCGCGACTATTACATTTCGCAACTACGACATTTCGCAACTATGACATTTCGCAACTATGACATTTCGCAAGTATGAAATTTTTGCAACTATGACATTTCGCAACTATGACATTTCGCAACTATGACATTTCGCAACTATGACATTACGCAACTATGTCATTTCGCAACTATGACATTTCGCAACGATGACATTTCGCAACTATGAAATTTCGGAACTATGTCATTTCGAGACTATGACTTTTCGCAACTAATACATTCCGCAACTATGTCATTTCGCAACTATGACGTTTCGCAACTATGACATTTCGCAACTATGACATTACGCAACTATGTCATTTCGCAACTATATTGGTGCTGAGGTCCCATTTCATTCCATAAACTCAAATCTAGCAGTATTTTTGGCGCCAAATTCGAAAATTCAAATTTCCCGGGCACCTACCGTAATCGGCAAACAATTGACGGGCCCCGATGTGGCGACACACTGTGGATGGGCGTTGGCACGGAGGAATGAGATGATTTGGGCGGCGGTGATGCCGTGTTGAAGGGCTCCACGGACCGATTCGCGGGTGATCATGCCGACGGACATGTCCGTGAATCTGAAAGATATGGGACGGATTAGAACTGTGACGTTTTAGAACTTTTCTTGAATCAAAAAGTTCTAGAACGTCGCGAAAGGTTTCGAAAAGTTCTGAATCGTCAGATCCGTTTTTTGTGACACTGTGACGTTCTAGAACTACGACATAATAGGACCAGACATTCTAGAACTGTGCCAGATTATGACTGTGTCGTTATAGAACTGCGACATTTTAGAACCGTCATGTTCTAGAACCGCGACCTTTTAGAACTGCGACGTTTCAGAACCTTGCGGGGAGTAGAATCTTGACGTTCTAGAACTGTGACATAATGGAACCTCTGAAACGCCCCAAAAGTTGCGAAACGTCGTCACGGTCCTAACAGTTCTAAAACGTCTTGAAAAGTTCTAACCCGTCCTAGAGGCTCAAAATCGGTTCTAGAACGTCCGAAAAGTTGCGAAACGTCTTCAAAAGTTCTAGAACGTCCTAGAGGTTCAACATGGGTTCTATAACGTTCTAAGAGTTGCGAAACGTCGTGAAAGTTTTAAAACGTTAAAAAAGTTCTAAAATGTACTAAAAGTTCAAAAATGCCCGAAAAGTTCTAAAACGTCCCAAAGGTCTCAAAAGTTGCGAAACGTTGCAAAAGTTCTAGAACGTCCCAAAAGTTGCGAAGCGTCGCGAAAGTTCTAAAACGTCCTAGAGGCTCAAAATCGGTTCTAGAACGTCCTGAAAGTTGCGAAGCGTCCGGCAACTTCTAGAACGTTATAGAGCCCCAAAATGGGATCTAAGACGTCGCAAAAAGTTCTAAAATGTACTAAAAGTTCTAAAATGTCCAAAAAGTTCTAAAACATTTTGAAAAGTTCTAAAACGTCCCAAAAGTCTCAAAAGTGCGAAACGTCGCGAAAAAGTTCTAGAACGTACCTATACGTCATTTCCGTGAAAAGCGCGATAATCGCCAGCTGCAAAAGCGACGACGTATACGCGTAAACCCTGAAATTCGTCTCCACAATCACTTTTCCATTCGACGCCTTCTCAGATGACGTGTCGTCAATAGTCTCGTTGGTTGCCAAATGGGTTAGAAGGTGTGTCAAGAAAAAGACACCGTCTTTTCGTTTCCGAATGAAAATGACCCCCAATTCTCTTAGATGATTCAGAAGGTCGTGTTGCGGTTGTGTCCATTGCTCATCAATCTGATAACACTCTTTTTCCGCTTTGAATCCTGCAACTTTCACTAGGGGGAGCTGAGATTACTGTAGCGCCGTCGGCGGGTTACTGTACCTCTATTGGCTAGGAGCACAATTTGAATGAGTGGTTCGATGACTTCAACGATGTCGTTTCCTTTGGAGATCTCCAATTTCAGGTATTCTATGACGTACGTCCACATTTGTTTCACTGGGCTGAGCAATAGAAATTGGAAACCAAATGTGGTGATTTCGATTCGAGACTCGCCGCTGGTGAAGTTGGCTTTTCGGAATAGGTCCTTGGTGGTGTCTGAGACGGCTTCGGTGTTCTCTTCGGACGGGAGAGCGAGATATCTAAAAAGTCGTGGTTGCGAAACGTCTTGACCTTCAAATTAGCGATTCTCCGAGACTAGAGAAACTGACTATTAAATAGAGTGGCTGCGAAATGGCATAGGTGCGAAACGTCATAGTTGCTAAACGTCATAGTTGTAAAACGTCATAGTTGCAAAATGACATAGTTATGAAATGTCATTGTTGCGAAATGTCACAGTTGCGAAATGTCATAGTTGCGAAATGTCATAGTTGCGAAATGGTCATAATTGCGGAATGCCTTAGTTGCGAAATGGCAAAGTTGCGGAATGTCTTAGATGCGAAATGCCTTAGTTGCGAAATGTCTCAAAAGGTTGCGAAACGTCGTACCTCAAAATGCAGTCCCATCTCTCGACCGCCTTTTTTTCGACATCTTTTCCACGTCGTTTCTCGTCGTTCGTCTCCAAAACGAGGCTCGAAATGCTCGCCGCGCCGAGCATCGCCGCGTACATATACGATCGTTTGTAGTCGTTCTGAAACGTCGTAGTTGCGAAATGGCATAGTTGCGAAATGTCATAGTTGCGATATGTCGCGGTTGCGAAATGTCCTAGTTTCGAAATGTCATAGTTACGAAATGTTATAGTTGCGAAATATCATAGTTGCGAATTTTCCTAGTTGCAAAATGTCTTGGTTGCGAAACGGTCATAGTTGCGAAACGTCACTCACATCAATTGTCAATTTTCCATCTGTTGCCTTATGAGCAATTCCCAGTTTCAGGAGCAGCTCGACTTGTTCCTCAATCGATTTTGTCAATTCCACATCGTCGGCTTTTCTGAAATTTTTTTTTTTTTTGAAAATTTGGTTCGGCGGGAATTCATAAAATTTGAAAAACTTACGGAAAACTGCCTTTCCAAATGAGCTGAATCGTGACTTGCTGAGCAATCGCCGGAAGCATACGGTAGATGAAGAATGCTGAAAAGTTGCGAAATGTCTCAAAAGTTCTAAAACGTCCCAAAAGTTGCGAAATGTCCCAAAAGTTCTAAAACGTCTCGAAAGATGCGAAACGTCCTAAAAGTTCTTAAACATTCTAAAAGTTCCAAAACGTCTCAAAAGTTCTAAAACGTCTCGAAAAGTTCTTAAACGTTCTAAAAGTTCCAAAACGTCTCAAAAGTTCTAAAACGTCTCAAATGTTCTAAAACGTCCCCAAAGTTCTGAAACGTCCAACAAGTTCTAAAACGTCTCGAAAGTTGCGGGTCAAAAATGCTCAAAATTTCAAATTTTCGGGTCAAAAAGTCCAAAATCCTCACAGCAAGACGGTTTCTGGAGCATCCGTTGTCGATCTTTCGGCTTAATTGACATCAAAAAGTCCAAAAAAAGACACGAATGTCTGGATGAGCTCACGCCAGTCGTGTTGGCTGGCGCCTCCGAAGGGGCGGAGCTTGACGATGCGGACATCTGGAAATCTGGATAAACAGATAGTCAAAATCATGACAATAGGTAAATGAGAAGCATCCAATCAAATAGGAGAATATGAAAAATATACCAACATACAATTCTCAGAAATTGTCTTCATTCATACAGTAATCGGGGGATAGGGGAGCACCAAAAAATGGGGGCGGAGCCAAAGTGGAAGAGTGGGTGGAGCTAGGGAAAAATTTGGGAGAAAAATAACCCGGATAATAATAATAATAAATTCATAAGGAAAATGGAAAAATGAGGCAAATAGAGAGTTTCGGGGGGGGGGGGGGGCGAATTTTTAAGGAAATTTTTTAAAGTTAAAAAATTTTTTTTTTAAATGTCAAAACGTTCCAAAACGTCCTAAGAAAGTTAACATAATAGAACCATGACGTTCTAGAGCTGTGACATAATGGAACCTCTAAAACGGCTTGAAAAGTTCTAGAACGTCCTAGATGCCCAAAATGGGTTCTAGAACGTCCTACTAGTTGCGAAACGGCGCGAAAGTTCCAAAACATCCCTAAAAAGTTGACATAATAGAAATATGACATTCTAGAACTGTACTAGATTACGACTGTGTCGTTCTAGAACCGCGACCTTATAGAACTGCGACGTTTCAGAACCTTGCGGGGAGTAGAACCTTGACGTTCTAGAACTGTGACATAATGGAACCTCTGAAACGCCCCAAAAGTTGCGAAACGTCGTCACGGTCCTAACAGTTCTGAAACGTCTCGAAAATTGCGAAACGTCCAAAAAAAGATCTAAAACGTCCAAAAAGTTCTAAAACGTCTATTTCCAAAAATCGCTGAAAATCTCAATTTTTCGAGTTAAAATCGGCTGAAAATCGCCATTGTAATCGAGATTTTCAAGGAGCAAAATCTCAATTTTTTGGAGAACCTGAAAAATAGATTTTTCAGGTTCTTAAAAAATCAGTAATATATAAAAAATTGCACACAAAATAAGGAAATCTAAGAAAGAAGAGGGAAACACACACTATTGGAAATATGGGGGAAAGTTCAAAATATCGATTTTTAGAATACAATTTTAAAAAAAAGGAGCCAAAAATATTGATTTTTCGAATTTAAAAAAAATATAAGCTGAAAATCAAAATGAGCCAAAAATCGATATTTCAGGAATACAGTGATCATCTCTTCTTATTCTTATTCCAAGTCTTCGATGATGACGATTGCTCATGCTTAGTCTCCCCATCTCGTTCCCCGATTCCAGGCGGTGCCGATGCCACCCGAATCGGCGCCGACGTCGTCAGCACCATCATCTCGCCGGGACGTGGATTTGGCGTGTTGGCAATCGCCAACATCATCTGATGCGTCGTCGTCGTCGTCGTTGAGGAGGGGCCTCCAGAAGAAGACGTCAAAATTCCAGATGACGCTGAATTCTTTCGATTGTTCTGATATCGATTGGGAGAGCCGAACGTGCCGTTCGCCAGTTGATCGAAGATTTGATAGGCGGCCGCTTTGAACTGGAAATTTTAAGATTTTTTGAATTTCAAAAATTCCAAAAATTCGAAATTTTTTAAAATTCCAAAACTTCAAAACTAACCAATTTTTTTTGCATTTGATTGATAAAGAGATTATTGTTGATTACAGGGAAATCGCTGAAAGTCGGAAATTCCAAAATTTTCGGGTTTTAGATGCCCTAACATGGCCCTGGTGTGTTTTCTAAGCCATTTTGAAGTGGTGGCCTATAAAACCAAATATGCAAAAATTAGGCCACCACTTCGTTAGACATGACATGTCAGGCCATTTCCAGGCCATTTTAACGTGGATTTTTAGATTTTTTGAAACCCAATAAAACTCACACCGCCCTTATTTTTGGCATTAATTGCTAGATTGATATTTGACAGAGCAGCTGTATCGATTGGAATCGGCTCCTCGTCGTCGGTGGTTAGTTGTTTGTACTGCAGAAATGAAAATTATTGAAAATTCGGCTCCGAGACGTTTCAGAACCAGTCATTTCGAAACCGCGACATTTCGAAACTACAACGTTTCGAAACAAAGTCATTTCAAAACTGCGTCATTTTAAAACCAGTCATTTCGTAACCGTGACACTTCGAAACCGCGACATTTCGAAACCACAACGTTTCGAAACTGCGTGACATTTCAAAACTGGGTCATTTCGAAACCGCGACATTTTGAAACCGCGACATTTCGAAACTAAAACGTTTCGAAACACAGTCATTTCAAAACCGCGACACTTCGAAACCACGACGTTTCGAAACTGCGACACTTCGAAACCGCGACACTTCAAAACCACAACGTTTCGAAACCGCGACATTTCGAAACCGCAACACTTCGAAACCACGACGTTTCGAAACCAGTCATTTCGAAACCGCGACACTTCGAAACCGCGACACTTCAAAACCACGACGTTTCGAAACTGTGTGACACTTCGAAACCGGTCATTTCGAGCCGTGTTTTTTCCGGTTTCGAAGTGTCACATATTTTCGAAATGACGCGGAGCCGTTTTTTTCATAAAATCGATGAAAAATCAGTGATCAGAAGTGCAAGTGATAGTGGAGTGATAAGTGATAAGAAACTTACGATCAAAAATGATACAAAATAATAGTAATATGCATTTGTGTAGTCTTTGTGTATGTATTTTTGGAATAAACCAAATTTTAAGTATGAGCAATGACGAGCCCACAAAAACCCATTGTGTTTTTAGTGTTGTGATGGATTTGTGAACTGAAAAATTTTCCAATTTTTTGCCTACAGTAACCGAATCTTCTAGATCATTTTAGCATGGTGGCCTAACTTTCTTAACAGATTTTTCTAGGCCACCGACTTTTATCGCCTAGGAATGAGCTTATATTCATCTGGCGTGTTTTCTAGACGATGTTAACATGGTGGCCTAACTTTCGCAAGTATGGTTTTCTAGGCCACC
>NC_013487.2:1086839-1095929 GCF_000004555.2 Caenorhabditis briggsae | reverse complement strand
GGGGGGGGCACCACTTCAAAATGGCCTAGAAAACCCTGAAGTTTCTCCTACAGTACCCCCCATTGCTCACCTCCAAAACCATCTTCTTCTTCTGCATAATCTGATCTCCCGACCGCTCCACAACCGTCGTCATCGTCATCTTCTGCTGCGCGTTCTCCACGGATTTCGTCTCCGTGGTTACTGTAGTCTGTGAGTTGGCATCTGAAGACTTCGTCGTCGTGGTTCTAGAAGAAGACGTCAGAAGCTTCGGGGGCGTCGTCACGATGAGATCTGCATCATCGTCGTCGTCGGCGAGCACGGCGACGGCGTCAGCGGGTGGAGCGACGCCTTGTTGGATGCTGGACATGATTTGGTAGAGCGCTGTGCAGTCCCGATTCGTGTTATGCTTCAGGCAGAAGGGTCTGACGTCGGTGGTCAATTCCTGAAGAGAATTTTTGGAAATTTCGGTCATTTTGAAGAGGTGGCCTAACTTTTGCAAGTTGAATTTTCTAGGCCACCGAGTTTTTTTGCCTAGGAATTACCTTATATTTATCTAGTGTGTTTTCTAAGTCATTTTGAAGTGGTGGCCTAGAAAAACCAACTTGCAAAAGTTCGGCCACTATGGTAAGATGGCCTAGAAAACTCATGAACCCATTTCTAGGTCATTTCAACATGGTGGCCTAATTTTTACGAGTTAGGTTTTCTAGGCCACTATGTTAAAATGACCTAGAAATGATCTCATGTGTTTTCTAGGCGATTTTGAGCTGGTGGCCTAGAAAACCAAACTTGCAAAAGTTCGGCCACCACTGGGAGATGGCCAAAAAACACTAGAAAAATGGCTTTAAAGGCGCCTATAAAGGAGCCGTGGCCTAGAAAACTCCAGCATTTTTTTAGGGCAGTAACTACAGTAACCCAGATTTTTATGGCAGAGACTACAGTATGACAGAGACTACAGTAAACCAGATAGTACCTCCACAATGACCACTTTCTCAGTGATAAGCTTCCTTATCAGCATTGCGACGAGTCGTATCGCACGGTCCGTCGCATTCTCGGCGGTCTCAACGACACTGATGACGTGGCGTATGTAATCCATGACTATCGATCGATGCGATGCTTGGAGACGATTCAGCTCTTCGAACTCCTTGCCCAGTTTGACGACGGTTTCGAACGCTTGGACGATCGAGCCGACGGATTGCAGGATTCGCATGTATCTGGAATATCGATGTGGGGGTCATTTTGAAGAATCTAGGATCAATTTGGACCGTGTTGGAGCATCCAGAAGGTCATTTTAGGAACTAATTTAGGCCTCGTTAGGCCTAGGTAGGCCTGGTTAGGCCCATTTCAGGACTTGAACCGGTATTCCTCAAATACTGGAGCTATTAAAGTGCCCATTTTTAAAGGATTAAGTCAGTTTAGGTCATTCTTAGGCCAATTTAGGCCAGTTTAGGTCATTTTTGAACAATTTTAGACCAATTTCAGACTAAATTAGGTTATTTTTAGGCAAGTTTAAGTAAGTTTTAGGCAAATTCAGGCCAATTTAGGTATACTTAGGCAAATTCAGGCCAATTTAGGTATATTTAGGCAAATTCAGGCCGATTCCGATCAATTTCAAAGCAATTCAGGTCATTCTAAGGCCATTTTAGGCAAATTTCAGGGCATTTTCAGCAATTTTCACCCAACTTTCATATCACTAACCTTCCAAACAAGCATTGCTCCGTTCCGGTTGCCTTATCATTCAACGCGGTGCGGACCAAGAACGATGCACAGATTCGGTTGTTGTTACGACAGAACTTCTGAACGAACTCGTCGTCTTCAGAAGCGGCGAGGAGGCGTTTGAACTGCGGATGCGATTGGGCGCCGTATTTGACGAACTGAATCAGCCGATCCGATTTTGAGGTGCTGGAAATTGGATTTTTCCAGTTTTTAGGTCATTTTTAGCTCATTTTAGACGTTTTTAGACGATTTTCGAGGTATTTTTGCTCCAAAACGTGAAAAAATACCTCTAGAATCGCATGAAAATCGTCCGAATCGTCTAAATAGGCCATTTTCCAGCCATTTCCAGCAAACTCACGTCAATCCAATGCCTTCCAGAACACGATCCACACATCCCTCGATAATCTTATCATCGTCCGCGTACGTCATCTGAGTCATTGCCTTGAATTCTGACTCTGCTTCGATTTCGGAATCCTCCGAATCGATTTCCGTCGGACATTCTGAAGAGGCCGACGATTCGACCATTCGACCGGTGAATTCGATTTGTCGTTGCGCTTCGTCTACTGGAAAATCGATAGTTGCGAAATGACATAGTTGCAAAGACTCCTCGTTGCAAAATGTCATAGTTGCAAAGGGTTTTAGTTGCGAAATGACATAGTTGGCAAATGTCAGTTGCGAAATTTTATAGTTGCGAAATTTCTTAGTTGCGAAATGACACAGTTGCGAAATAGCCTGGTTGCGAAATGTCTAAGTTGCAAAGGGTCTTAGTTGCGAAATGTCGTTAAAAAGCTTACACTCTGGCTGCGTCATTCCACTGAAGATCTCACTTTGATACTCGACGACAGCTGCAAAGGATATATGTATTTTTGGCGGGAAATTCGAATTTTTCAGCCAAAATGTCATTTTTAAGCAAAAATAGGCAAATTGAGGCTATGTTTAGGCTAGCTTAGGCCATTTTCGTACAATTTCAGACGATTTCAGCCTAGAAATCATGATTTTGGATCAATTTAAGCCAATTTTCAGCGATTCATAGCTCAAAATTGGTCATTTTTAGCCGAATTTTTTTGAAAAATGAGTCATTTTCAGTTATTTTCCGTCATTTTTGATGATTCTCCAAGCCAAAAAAGGCCTATCTTACTCGTTTCCAAGTCCTCAAACGCCTTCAGCAGCTCCTTTTGCATATCGGGACCAGCGGATTTCGAGTAGACGACTTGTTCGGCCTCCTCGTGCTTCGGATCAATCATTCTACGGAAATTGGCGACACTGGGATCCTCTAAATCGTCTGGACGCATTCTCGATGGGAGGAGTGTCGGAGCATTGTGGACCAGCGGGTAGAAGGCCTCGGCCATGCCCGCCTCGTAGTCTTTTCGTTCCCTATAACTTTTTTGGGCGGTGAAAATAGTGAAAAATTAGGCCAATTTAGGCCATTTTTAGGCAGGTTTAGGCCAATCTGGGTGATTTTTAGGTCATTTTTAGGCAAAAATATGCCATTTTTGAACATTTTCCGACCGATTTCAGACTAAATTAGATCATGTTTCAGAAAAAAAATAGGCCAATTTAATAAAATTACCGGTAAATTCACCAAAACCGTACCGATAGCACACACTGCTCCCACTTGACCTACAGGACTCTAGTCGGTCCGTCTGGTCATTTTACTTTTTTATTGGTACAAATCCCATTTCTTGCCAAATTATCTATCGATTTTCCCCCATGCATTGCAAATAAATATATTATTATTATTATTTTTAGGCAAAATTAGGCCATTTTCGAACAGTTTCACACCGATTTCAGACTAATTCTTACATTCCCAACTCCCTCATCGCCTTCACCAGTGGAACCATCTCCTCCGTAATCTCGGGCCAATGATCCATATTAAGCTCCGCCCACTTCTCAAACGCATCCCTCTCGACTTTATGTAGGTCCAGACTTTTCGCCTTTTTCTGGAATTCCAACGCCGTCAACTTCTCGACGACGCCTACATTACACGTGACGATGATTCGTGCCAACGTCGCCTCCGGCTCGTGTTGCTCCAATTGCTCAGCCCAGAATAGAAACGTGGCAAACGGATGGGCGTGGACGTCGGCGATGGTTTTGGCGGGTTTCAGACGCATGTACTGTTCCATATCCGGCAGACGCCACACGATGTAGATGATGTTGAGACGACGAACGACGTCTTCTTGATCGTCTCCATCCACGTCGAATAGGGCGATGAGGGCGTGAAGGATGGCGAGGGAGCAACGATTTTCGAAGAAGGCTAAGACGGAATTCCCGAGGGAGTTGAAGGATTTGTTCGTGGTTCGGATGAAGCTGGAAATTGAAGTTTTTAGAGTGAAATTAGGGGTTTTTAGAGGTTTTTAGAGCTGGAATTCGGCAACTTTAGGTCTAAAAATCGGCAATTTTGATCAATTTTCGACCTAAAAACTTCCATTTTCAAAATTGAAGTTTTTAGGCCTGAAATTGAGGTTTTTAGATGGAAAATTGGGGTTTTTAGGGCTAAAATTCGGCAATTTTGACCAAAAATGAGGGATTTTAGGTCTAGAATAAAGGTTTTTAGGTCGAAAATTGAGGTTTCTAGATGGAAAATTGAGGTTTTTTGGGATTTTTCAGCTGGAATTTCTGGATTTTTTTGGGATTTTTAGACGGAAAATTGAGATTTCTAGGTTGAAAATTGGGGTTTTTAAGGCTAAAAATCGGCAATTTTGACCTAAAATAAATTGAGGTTTTTTTCAATCAACAATCCGAATTTTTGGGATTTTCCAGCGAGAAATTTGAAAATTTTAGACGGAAAACGAGAATTTTTAGGTCATAACGCGACGATTTTTGACCTGTAATTGGCAGAAATCGAGCATTTTTCAGTTACAATTCTAAAAAATGGCTCAAAATACAATTTTTCGATATTTCAGCGTACTTTGAAATATTGGTAACATCGCTTTCGGAAATATACAAGTCCTCATCTCGTTTAATATCCTCCAACAAGTCCAAATCGTTCTCCTTCTTATTTTGAGCGTCATCCTTCGATACGGCGCCAGCAGCCGCCGCCGCCGCTTTTTTATCCTTCTTTTTCTGTTTTTTCGTCATTTTTCACCTGGAAAAATCGAGAAAATCGGGTGGAAATTGGCGAAAATCGATGGAAAAAGATTTAGAAAAAATAGAAAAAATGGGTAGTCAGCAAGCGCGCTCTACTGCTACGCGCGAGAGAGTGGAGAGCGCAGAGAAGTGATTGACGCATTTCTCGTGTGTTGACGCATTTCTCGGCGAATAAATTTTCAGATTCTGATTTTCAGCCTTTTTCAGCCAAAATCCGTTATTTTTTAAAATTTTTTTTGAAAAAATTGAAATTTTCAGCTAAAAAATGCTTAGAGCAGCATTTCAAGCCTCTAAAATTGCTACTTCGGCCTGGAGACCTCCTGTGGAAATGATGAAAAAATTTTATTTTTCAAAATTCCAAATTCGACCAATTTCCACGACAAGTATTTCGAAAACCGGCGATTTTGAGTATGAAGTAAGCCTAGAAATCGATTTTTCGGGTCAAAAAACCATACAAATGACGTTTTAGGACCCAAAAAGTGAGGATGAAGTTGTAAATATCACATATGTGTTAAGAGACGGAACTGAGCGGAAAATTCGAGGAAAAGTGGGCGATAATGTCATGTTTTTGGCGCACAGGTGCGGTTTTTTCGGCTAGGCGGGAATTTGAAATTTTCAAAAAAACATTTTTTTTGAATTTTCAATTTTCTTCGGTGGGCTTGGCGGGAATTTGAAAAATTTGAATTTTCAAATTTTCTTTCAGATACGACATTGAAATGGAGGGAGCTTGCGAGGCATCGCTGGCATGTTCCACGTGTCATGTCTACGTGGATCCGGCGTTTTCAGATAAGCTCCCAGAGCCACTGGAAGAGGAGGATGATATGTTGGATATGGTACTGTAGTGGAAATTCTGAACTTTTGAAAAATCTGAAAATTCTGGAAATTTGAATGTTTGAAAAATCTGGAAATTCTGGAATTTTGAATTTTTTAAAAATCTGAAAATTCTGGAATTTTGTTTTTTTTCTTAATCTGGAAATTCTGGAAATTTGAATGTTTGAAAAATCTGAAAATTCTGCAATTTTGAATTTTTGAAAAATCTGAAAATTCTGGAAATTTAAATGTTTGAAAAATCTGAAAATTCTGGAAGTTTAAATGTTTGAAAAATCTGGAAATTCTGGAATTTTGAATTTCTGAAAAATCTGGAAATTTGAATGTTTGAAAAATCTGGAAATTCTGGAATTTTGATTTTTTCTTAAATCTGGAAATTCTAAAATTTTGAATTTTCGAAAAATCTGAAAATTAAAAAAATCAATTTTCTGCTGAAATTCGGTCGAAAATTGATTTTTTTTAAATTTGAATATTTTTTAAAAAATTCCGAAAATTCATTTTTTTCAAAATTCCAAAAATTCAATTTTTCAATAATTCACAATTTTCCAATTTTTCCAGGCGCCCGCTCTGAAGGACAACTCTCGTCTCGGATGTCAAATCGTTTTAACCAAGGAACTGGACGGGATTACGGTCACTTTGCCAACGATGACACGCAATTTCTATGTTGATGGACATGTCCCAAAACCTCATTAATTCCCTTTTACTTGTTATTTTTCTTGAATTTGAATTTTTATTTTTTGTGATGTTTTTAAAGTTTTTGAGATTTTTCCGAGATTTTTAAAGTGCCAAAAATGGATTGAAATTTTGAATTTTTCGAGTTTTTTTTTGAAATTTTCTCGAATTTTGAAAATCTAAAATTTCAAAAAATCGAAAATTTGAAATTTTCAATCCCAAAAAAATGTGTATCGAGTCTTCCAGAAGGATTCGGGTTTTGAATTCTATTTTTCGCTCATTTTTCCCCTTTTTTTCAAAATATTTTTTAGTTTATTTTGATTAGAAAATTAAATGAATATTGTTTTTGCTTTTAAGCTTGTTTCTAATTGAAAAAATTCAAAAATTTCAATTCTTCAAAATTCAGATTTTAAGAAAAATTTGTCTTATTAAAATTCCAAAATTAAGTGTTTTTTTTCGAAGACTTCAAATTTTAAGTTTATCAATAACAAATAAAATTTTCAACGAAATCAAAAAAATTTCCAAAAATTGATTTTTGACCATTTTCAGAATCCTGTATCTCAGCTTTCAAGTTTTCGACCCCTTTCAAAATTTCAGAATGTACATAACAATAATAGAGCTTCATTTTTCTAGTTGACCATTTCTTTCTAGCTAGCGCAGTTTTTGAGATATGCGCCTTTGAAGTTGGCGGAATTTCGGACACAAAAATGTCATTTTCGATGCAAAAACACGATTTTACACCGTCTCAGACATGAAAAACGCTTAAAAAGACCCTAAAAGACCCTAAAACACCCGAAAACCCCCTTAAACAGCCTAAAATGACAATTTTCGAAAAAGTGAACCAGATGGCTCAGTGGGTTTTGGCAGTAAAATTTACGGTCCACAAGACCAAAGTTCGATTCCTTCCGGGATCCAATTTTTTTTATTTTTGTGTAAACCTCAAATATGATAGTTTCAGGTACATTTAAGGTCTAGAAATGCCAAATTTTTCGTATTGAGATCTGAAATAGCCTCTAATGGGAGTCCCTTACTTTGAGCCCATATATCTCATTTCCTGTAAGAGATATCATTAATATGCCAACTGATAAAATGTTGCTGATATTATGATAAACATTTTATCAGTTGGCCACTTTTTGATATCTTTGACAGGAACCGAGAAAACTTAGCACAAAGTTAAAGGTTAGAGGACCCTTCTATTACAGGCTTTACGGTAAGTTTAATCGAGGCCCACCAGCTAGCTGTTAAAAAAATCAGTATTTGAAAAAATTTCAGTTTCACATTTTTCAGAAATTTCCAGAAAAATCCATATTTTTCAGTTATATTCTCTCCGATCGGTTTTTTTTCAAATGACCATTTCGCAACCGCGACATTTTAAAACTTTTCTTTACTTCAAAAAAATGTTTATACTTTTTACACCACGTCTACTGACCTTTTTCCCCCGTTCTGCTGTAATACAATTGGCCCCTTCAATGCTCAAATGTGTAATATTTTGGTTTCTCTAGTTGTCTGCGTCTCTTACTCCTCCACACTCTCTCGCCTCTCACTCTCCAGACGCCAGATGCTCAACTCCATCAGACAATAAATCGTTTTCTTTTTGCTAAAATGACCCTTCTACTATTTTCTATATTATCGATTATTTGCATATTGCCACGTGGCAGCTACTGTCAGCAGACATCCGGAGAAAAACGGGTCACTTTCGAGGACTATTATCAATTTGGAAAAAATGAGTACACTGATAAGAATTGGCCGGATTGTGTAGCTTTTATGAAACGAGCGATTGATGATTTTAAGTGAGTGGAACTTGAAGTGTTTCGAAAGAAAAATTAGGGCAAATTCGCTCTACTGAGAATTCAATTTTGAAAAATTTTCAAATTTTCTACTGAGAATCTCTGAATTTTGACCCTGCACTCAGCTTTTCCAACTTTTGAGCTTCAAAATGAGCCCAAACACGACTAGGCTCCGTCCACTTTGATATTTCAGATAGACACGCGACGCACGACCGCGCCGCGTCTGAAATATCAAAGTGGGCGGAGCCTAGTTGTGTTTGGGCTCATTTTGAAGCTCTAAACTTGGAAAAGCTGAATTCAAGATTAAATTGTGAATATTTCTTCCGTGTTTTTTGTTGAAAGCAAATGCGCTCTATTGAGAAGTTTTGCAGTGAAACGGGGCGCAGAAGCCGCGCAAGCTGTCGCCAACTACCTCCTTTTCGATGATAATCCACTAATGAAACGGAACAAATATTTCTACGGAAAACAATACAAAAAACCGGAATTGTTCACACCAAGTCCCGAAATGGTCCAAATTTATGAGAAACGAGAATTGGAATCTCGTTATTTGAGCTTCATGGAGACTCGATTCGTTATTAAAGATGGAGAGGTTGGAAGAGTTTGTTTTTTCCCTTTTTTCTAGGCCACAAGTTAGTACGAAGCTGGTCTAAAAAATCGATAGTTATATGGTGGCCGAGTTTTTCCCGGATTTCTAGTCCATGAGGTGAAAAAAGCTAAGAATATCGATTTTCAGCTCCCACCCGAACAAGCCGATGATCATAATCCGTTGTCAACGGATTTCCACACGGATGACAATTTCCCATACGCTGAAATTAAGAATCTGATGACGTCACCAGAATGTAAAATTCTGAGAGCCGAATTTGAGACGACGGAGAGAGATGCGTTTGTGAAGGAGTTGGAGAGAAGAGTCAAGGTGAGTTTTTGTCGATTTTTAAGCTTTTGTTCGGTGGAGCGCGGATGTCAAAATATTGATTTTTTCAGAATCTCCTGGCCACATTCCAAATTCTCATCGGTGTCCTGCGGG
>NC_013487.2:1035982-1086756 GCF_000004555.2 Caenorhabditis briggsae | reverse complement strand
TTTAAAAACATCACAAAAAATAAAAATTCAAATTCAAGAAAAATAACAAGTAAAAGGGAATTAATGAGGTTTTGGGACATGTCCATCAACATAGAAATTGCGTGTCATCGTTGGCAAAGTGACCGTAATCCCGTCCAGTTCCTTGGTTAAAACGATTTGACATCCGAGACGAGAGTTGTCCTTCAGAGCGGGCGCCTGGAAAAATTGGAAAATTGTGAATTATTGAAAAATTGAATTTTTGGAATTTTGAAAAAAATGAATTTTCGGAATTTTTTAAAAAATATTCAAATTTAAAAAAAATCAATTTTCGACCGAATTTCAGCAGAAAATTGATTTTTTCCATTTTCAGATTTTTCGAAAATTCAAAATTTTATCATTTTGAAGCTCTAATTTTGCTGAGTTCGATGAAAATACCATTCTAGCAAAAATATCAGATTTTTAGAAGTTTCTGGAATTTTATGATAACTTTTCAAAATGTTGCCAATGGGGCGAAATTGCTTTTTTTTAATTCAAAATGTGATTTTTATTTGCCATGGAGCGCATTTGCAGACAATACCAAGACGACACAGTGAGTTGCCGGAAGAAATGTAATCGACAAGTGAAAACTGCCACGTCATCAGAATCTCTGAAAATTCTGAAATTCCACGAAACCAGTGAGATTGCGTTGTGTCTTTTGAGATGCCGCAAGGATATGTTTGGAGGTAAACTGACACTTCGCAACTATGACATTTTGCAACTATGACATTTCGCATCTATGCTATTTCGCAACTATGACACTTTGCAACTATAGCATTTAGCAACTATAACATTTCGCAACTATGACATTTCGCAACTATGTCTTTTCACAACTATGATATTTCCCAACTATGTCTTTTTACAACTATGACATTTCGCATCTATGCCATTTCGCAACTATGACACTTTGCAACTATGGCATTAAGCAACTATAACATTTCGCAACTATGACGTTTCGCAACTATGACATTTCGCAACTATGACACTTTGCAACTATGGCATTTAGCAACTATAAAATTTCGCAACTATGACATTTCGCAACCGGACGTTCTATAACTGTTTCAGACCACCAAACGATTCGAAAAATGTCGACATATCATGATATGGAGGAGCGTAAACCCTATCAATACATGCATATTTGTTATTATCATCAGGGCGAACTTGCAATGGCCGTACAATCGGCGTACACGTTTTTGGTGGCGAATCCAGATGATAAGGATATAATGCAGAGTTTGAATTGGTATATGGAACGAGATGGATATTCAGATGAGATGTTAATTGATATGGAGAGAAAGGATCAAGAGGTAGGTGACGTTTTAGAACCGCGACGTTTCGCAACTTTGTCGTCTAAAAATGGGACATCCTAGAACTAGCCATTTCCCAACTGGTCATTTCACAACTGTGTTAATTCGCAACTATGTCATTTCGCAACTATGACATTTCGCAACCATGTCATTTCGCAACTATGACATTTCGCAACTATGACGTTTTCGAACTGACCATTTCGCAACCAGGACGTTCTAGAACCCACGTTTCAAACCTGAGACGTTTGAGAACCTGAAATTTCGCAATTCCGACTTTTCGGAACTATGAAACATTGCAACTAGGACGTTTTAGAAACTGGCCATTCCAAAACTGGGACGTTCTAGAACCGGTCATTTCACGGCTGTTCATTTCGCATCCGGGCTTTCTAGAACTGACCATTTCGCTTTTCGCAACTCGTTGTTTGTATTTTAGATCTAGACCGTCTAGAACCGGACGTTTCAAAACCTTACATTTCGCAACTAGTGCTTCTTAGAACCGGCTGTTTTTAGACCTGAAATTTGGCAGCCGGACGTCTCAGAACTGACATTTTCGCAACCAATTCATTTCGAAACTATGACATTTCGCAAATATGACATTTCGCAACTCTCTATTTTTCAGGCAAAATTCATGAACGGCGTAGCTGCGTACGACGAACAAGACTGGGGACGGTGTGTGCACGAATTTGAGTCAGCTCTAGAAAAATCGATAATCCAAGACGAGAAATGTCGAATTTTGTGTCAGGACAAAATCGATTGGAGTGTGGTCAACGGAAATCCAGAAATCGATATTTTGTTGGCTAGTATGAGAGCAAATGTGCTCCGTTGCGAGCACAATTGTTTGTATAAATTGGGGAGAATCAATGGATTTTATGTGGGAAATTTGATTGCCGCACACTTTGAGTACCTTCATTTTTGCCATTTTAAGTGTGAGTTTTTTTTAAAAGTCCACGGAGCCTAAATCGCAAATGGGGCGCATTTGCATTGGAACACAAATTTCCAGAAACTTCTAGAAACCTGAAATTTTTGCTAGAATGGTATTTTCATCGAACTCAGCAGAATTAGAGCTTCAAAATGAGCCCAAACACGACTAGGCTCCGCCCACTTTGAAATTTCAGATAGACACGCGACGCACGACCGCGACGCGTCTGAAATATCAAAGTGGGCGGAGCCTAAGTTGTGTTTGGGCTCATTTTGAAGCTCTAAACTTGGAAAAGCTGAATTCAAGATTAAATTGTGAATATTTCTTCCGTGTTTTTTGTTGAAAGCAAATGCGCTCTATTGAGAAGTTTTGCAGTGAAACGGGGCGCAGAAGCCGCGCAAGCTGTCGCCAACTACCTCCTTTTCGATGATAATCCACTAATGAAACGGAACAAATATTTCTACGGAAAACAATACAAAAAACCGGAATTGTTCACACCAAGTCCCGAAATGGTCCAAATTTATGAGAAACGAGAATTGGAATCTCGTTATTTGAGCTTCATGGAGACTCGATTCGTTATTAAAGATGGAGAGGTTGGAAGAGTTTGTTTTTTCCCTTTTTTCTAGGCCACAAGTTAGTACGAAGCTGGTCTAAAAAATCGATAGTTATATGGTGGCCGAGTTTTTCCCGGATTTCTAGTCCATGAGGTGAAAAAAGCTAAGAATATCGATTTTCAGCTCCCACCCGAACAAGCCGATGATCATAATCCGTTGTCAACGGATTTCCACACGGATGACAATTTCCCATACGCTGAAATTAAGAATCTGATGACGTCACCAGAATGTAAAATTCTGAGAGCCGAATTTGAGACGACGGAGAGAGATGCGTTTGTGAAGGAGTTGGAGAGAAGAGTCAAGGTGAGTTTTTGTCGATTTTTAAGCTTTTGTTCGGTGGAGCGCGGATGTCAAAATATTGATTTTTTCAGAATCTCTGGCCACATTCCAAATTCTCATCGGTGTCCTGCGGGAAACATGTCCGGGAGGCTAAGTGCAAAAGAGCAATTGTGTTCTCCTCGGAGCCAAATGACTGCGGGGAATGGCTGGGAAAATGGTTCACCGGGTGTGTCGTCGTGTTTTGTGATGAGCCGGAGGAGATGGAGTAATGAACGAATTATTGATCTTTGAGCTAATTTATTGATTTTGTTGGAATTTTTGTTTGAGAAAATAAATATTATTTATGTTAGTTGTCTAAAAACGCGAATTTCGAAATTCGGATTCTAGATCTCAAAAAAAAGGTGGCCCAGAAATTGTCTTATATTCACCTGGTGTGTTTTCTAAGTCACTTACCATGGCGGCATAGAAAACTCAACTTGCGAAAGTTAGGCACCATAGTAAAATCGCATAAAGAACACACCAATAGAATATCAGACCATTTCTAGGACATTAAGACGTGGTGGCCTAACTTTTGCAAGGTGATTTTTCTAGGCCATCATGGAAGATGGCCTAGAAAACACCATGCGAATGTCAGACCATAAACTTTCAGTTTTCGAAACCTCATACTGTATACAACCAGTCAATAATCTAGATGGTATACAGTACTGTTGTATACCACAGAGACCCAGGGACCAACTTTCATATTTTATGGTCTTTGATGAGGTGAAGGAGGACAACATCCCAGTCAATAATGGTCATGTACCTGCCTAGTCATTCACTTCCTTCCCTCATTCTTTCTTTTTATACTTTCTTGGTCTGGTTATTCATTTTTTGTTGTTCTCATCGATTTTCAAAGAACGCAACTCATAGCCAGCTCAACTACGCGGTTGCAGACTTTGAGCAAATTTATCTCGGTTCTTGTGAAAGATATCAAAAAGTGCTCAACAAACAGAATACTTCTCACAGTGTCAGCAATATTTTATCAGTCGACCACTTTTTGATATCTCTTACAGGAAGCAAGATAAATTAGATTAAAGTTGATTGGCTTTGTTTTGGTGATTTCCCGATTCTATTAGAGTGGTTACGGCATCTTTTTTCCCATTTGTCATTTCTTTGCTATTCTAAAAATAACGTTGTTTTCAGTTTATCATGATCCTCAAATCCCATGAAGCCAAAATGAATGATACGGAGTACACAGAAAGATCTGATAAGGAGATAAGACAAAATGAGGCAAAACCGGAAATTAAAAGCTCAATTGATGGTTCGTTGCTGGGAGACCGCGGCCGGCCGCGGTCTTGTTTTCGATAGTTTTATGAACTAACTCTTGTTTCAGGTCCACAAGCTCAATATCCAATTCTTCAAATGATGCCTGCTATGATGTTCGTAGGAACTAATGCAGTAACGGTAAGGTTACCTAGTTTTTTGCTTGTTGTCAACTTTAAGCCAAGTTATCTCGGTTCCTGTAAAAGGTATCAAAAAGTAGTCAACTATTAAAATGTAGCTGATATTATGATAAACATTTTATCTGTTCACCTCTTTTTGATATCTTTTACAGGAAACGAGATAAATTTTGTCAAAGTGAAAGAGCACTTCTATTAGAGGTGATTCCCAGAATTTTCCATTTCTACACCTCAAATATGCCTGAAACTATCATTTTTGAAGTCTAGACAAAAATAAAAAATTATTGAAACCCTGGAGGAATCGAACTTTGGTCTTGTTGACCGTAAATTTTGCAGGCCAAAACCCACTGAGCCATCTGGTACACCTTTTTGAAAATTGTAATTCTAAACAATTTTTTGACATTTTACGGTGTTTTCAATGGTTTAAAAGCGTTTTAGACGTCGGAAAACGTTTAAAATGGCGTTTTTAGATCGGAATTTCAATTTTTCAAATTTTCAGCTACCCAATCCAATTGCCAACTTGCAAATGGACCTGATGAACCAAATCAAAATCGATTTGATGAGTTTAGCGATGTCGTCTCCGTTGTTTTGGAACTTTCCGGATTTGGCAGCTACACAGAATATGGAGCAACAGTATCCGACACCCATCTGGACACCGCATGATACTGTACCTATAAATCAAGAGGCTTCGGAAGAGAAAGAAGAAGACGTCAAAGAAAATGAGGCTCCACAATTCACAAATTTCCCAGCCAACACAAGGTCGATGTGCCAGCTTGATCAGAATGAGCCCACTCCTAGCAAATCGGAATCCAAACAGTGCTCCAACTGCTCGATCACTAAATCCTGTCAATGGAGAAATGTCACATCTAGCGAAGGGATACTGTGCAATGCTTGCTTTGTCTATGAGAGGAAGTACAAGAAGAGCCGTCCAATGAAAGCGATTCAGCATTATAAGAAAAGGACAAATGATTTTCCAAGTTCACCAGCTACGAAGCTAGCGCAAGGACCATCTACTCCATGCAAGACTCCAGCTACACGGTTAGCTATGGAATCGTTGAGCTCATTCCCAGCTACACAGTTTGCTTCTGCTACTTCAACTCCCAAGAGACGAGCTATGGATCCGTTGAGCTTGCTAGCTTCACCAACTCCAGCTACACAGTCATATACAGAAGCTCTACCAACTTCAGCTACGCAGTTAGTTCAGGATCCAGCTACTTCAACTCCCAAGAGACGAGCTATGGATCCGTTGAGCTTGCTAGCTTCACCAACTCCAGGTACAGTAGCTCAGGCTCCAACTACTCCAAGAATGTCCAGACCTTCACCAGCTACACAGTTAGCTATGGAAGCTTCACCAACTCCATCTAAGCTAGTTCAGGATCCAACTACTCCAGTAGCTCCGAATTCTGCTACACCGAAGAGAAGTTATAGACGAAAGCTTCTAGAAGAATCACAAAAATGTTCCAACTGCTCGATCATCAATTCATGTCGATGGAGAAACGTCAAATCGAAAGAAAGCACTCTATGCAATGCTTGTTTCGTCTACCGAAGGTATATCAAGAAGGATCGTCCGACTAGTGCAATCGAGAGTTATAAGAGCAGAATTAATGAAATGTGAAGCTAATTGTCTAATAAATGAACTGTTTTAATAAAATTTTCGATCTAAAGACAAAATTTTAAACATTTTCCGACATGAAAAACGCTTAAAAACACCCTAAAACACTCTGAAACAGCCAAAAATGAAAATTTTCAAAAAAGTGTACCAGATGGCCTAGTGGGATTTGGCATCAAAAATTAGGGTCCACAAGACCAAAGTTCGATTCCTCCCGGCTCCAAAACTTTTTTATTTTTGTATTGACTTCAAATATGATAGATTTAAGCATATTTGAGGTGTAGAAATAGAACATTTTGAAAATTGAGGTCTGAAACACCCTCTAATAGGGGACTCCTTACTTTGATCCCCTATATCTCGGTCCTTGTCAGAGATATCAAAAAGAGGTAAACTAATAAAATGTTGAACATAATAGCAGTAATATTTTATCAGTTGACGATGTTTTGATATCTATCATAGGAAGTGAGATAAATTGGCTTTTGAAAAAATTCCAAAAAGATTTTTTTTTTTGATTTTCTATTTTTTAAAATTTTCTTCTGGATTTATGATGTTTGTTTTGTTTTAGATTGTAAAATTAATTTTCATCAGAATTGGGGAAAAATTACCATCGGCGGTCGGCCGACCGCGTAGCTCAGCCAGTAGCGGCGCTGCGAAAATGAAAATTTGCAGGTAAATCAGAAAAATTCTATTAAAAACTCACTATTCATCTATTGCATTACATTACACCCATAACAAAATTTTAATTTCAAAAATTCAAAAAAAAATTCAAAAATCAAAAAAATTAAGATCCATCGTTCATCTCGGCTACCGTACCATAGACAATGTAGTGCACGATTTTGAGGTCCTGAAATTTTTTTTTTCATTTGGGGGTTTTTTAAAAATGGGTTACTGTACTAAAACGAACAGAAAAATGCTGGAAATTAATTTTTGTTTCGAAAAAATCCTGTTTCCAAATTTCCATATTTCTAGGTACTATAGGTTCGGACTACTGTACCAGTTGGGATTCCAAATGTTGAGCTTCACAGTTGACAAAAAAACGTTAGTACAAACCATAATTATATCACATTACGGTACAAACCACAAACTCTTTATTTAGGTTATATGACAAAAAACAAAAAAATGAAACAAGCATTTTAAAAGCAGCAAAAAGAAGCGGCACAAATGGGACAGACAAGTACAAGGAATTTTTAAGATCAAAGGGTTATACGGTAGAGGGGAAGAACAAAGGTGGTGTATGTAGAAGCGGGACAAAGGACAAGGACCAAAAAATGATTATCAATTTAAGATTGGGGGATTAGAACTCCTTAGCAGCAAGCTCGTATGACAAATGCATAGCTTCTCCTACCAGGATCATGACTGATGTGACGGTGAAGACGACGAGGGAGAAGACGATGAGGAGCACACGATCCAGGACGGATGCCAGGTATTCCCATTCCAACGCGTATCTGGAAATATATTGATTTTTTGGGGGCTTGAATGCCGTACTTTTTATATATGCTCTTATATATTTTTTGCTGTTTCCATATCTCTAGAATTTGAATTTATGGTACCAATTTTTAATATTTGGTCTTGGAACCAAGTCACGAATTTTTCGTTATAGCTTTCTGAAAGTCTCAGACATGGAAAACGCTTTTAAACCACTGAAAACACCCTAAAACAGCCAAAAATAGCCAAAAATGACAATTTTCTAAAAAAGTGTACTAGATGGCTCAATGGGTTTTGGCAGAAAAATTTGGAGTCCACAAGACCAAAGTTCGATTCCTTTTGGGGATCAGAATTTTGTTTATTTTGGTCTAAACCCCAAATTTGATAGTTTTAGAATAAAGTGAAACTTTTAGGCAAAATTGAGGTGTAGAAATTGAACATTTTGAGAATTGAGGTCTGAATATGTGCTCCCTTATTTTGAGCTCCGCTTTCTCGGTTCCTTTAAGAGATATCAAAAACTTTTAATTATGAAAGCGTTTATCATAATATGAGTAAAATTTTATCAGTTGATCACTTCTTGATATTTTGCACAAAAACCGAGATATATGGACTCAAAGTAAGAAAACACTTCTTTCAGGGCCTCAATTCTCGAAGTTCCCTATTTCTACACCTCGAGTGTGACTAAAACTAATATTTTTTAGATCTAAACAAAAATAAAAAGAATTTGAATCCCGGAAGGAATCGAACTTTGGTCTTGTGGACCGTATATTTTACTGCCAAAACCCACTGAGCCATCTTGTACACGTTTTTGAAAATTTTCGTTTTTTCTACGTCGTAGGGCGTTTTAAGTGGTTTAAAAGCGTTTTCTATGTTTGAAAGTTCTTCAAAATTGTAATTTTTATCTATTAGAGTGTTTACGTTAATTTTCAGAAGCTATAACTACCAATACATTAAGTATGATTGTATTAATGATTGACAATTGACTAATTCAAATTCTAGAGCTTTGGAAACAGTGAAAAAATTTATGTTTCGAATCGCTCAAAAATACGAGCTTCAGCCTTTAAATGTTTCCCTAAACGAACCTCCTCTTCAATTTGCTCTCCAAAATCGTCGCGTCGTTGCCAGTCACAGAAAACGCTGAAATTGCAGATGCACTCAACATCAGTGGACCCGGTTCACCATGGGGTAGCGCTATCGCTGATGGCACCTTCTTACGACCCGCCTGTCGAAGTTGACCTCGCTCGCCACCAGTGTTGTCTGGAATTTAAAAAAAATCGATAAATTATAAATATATTTTTTAAGTATTATAAAAAGGAGGAAAAGGTTATACTTAGTAGAGGATGGAGAAAAAAATATCAATATCAGGTTGTTGGAACAGTGAGAGTTATATTTTTTAGCTAGATTTTTCAAAACGCTCTAACGATTTCTCCGTAAAAGATATCAAAAAGTTGTCAAGTGATTAAATGTTGTCATTTTATCAGCTACATTTTATCAGTTGACGACTTTTTGATATCTTTTATATAAATTAAGATAAATTACCTCACAGATAAATTACCTCAAATAAAGTAGCACATCTTCTACGACCTCAACTCTCAAAATATTATATTTCTACGCCTCAAACGTGCCTAAAACTATCATTTTTGAAGTCTACACAAAAAATCAAAATAATTTGAATCCCGGAAGGAATCGAACTTTGGTCTTGTGGACCGTAAATTTTGCTGTGCCAAAACCCACTGAGCCATCTGGTACACTTTTTCGAAAATCGTAATTTTTGGCTATTTTTTGACGTTTAAGGATGTTTTTAGTGGTTCTGGATGCTTTCAGAGCGTATTACGCCTATTTTCAGCCATTTTTTAGCTCATTTTTAGCATATTCTTGAACTAATTTCAATCATACTCACTTTTCACACCATTCTGCTTATTGGAATTGATCTTCTTCACCAATCGCCTCCAATTCCGTCGTGCTGCTTCTCGTTTCATGTCGTCCATGCTACTGAAACAAGAAATATTGAAAAATTGAAAAATCTAATATGTTTCATAGAACTGGTATTAGTGAAACCGTATTTTCTATTCGCTAACCGTGTCCCTCTCTCTGATTAAGAATTATCTCCGTTCCCTTGAAAGATATAAAAAACTTATCAACTGATAAAATGTTTATCAAATTATCAGCAAAATTTCTGTAGTCTATAAATCTTTGATATCTCTTACAGGAACTGAGATAAATAAGCTCAAAGTGAAGGAGCAAATGTACATGACCTCAATTCTCAAAATTCTTTTTTCTACCTCTACAGTGTACCTGAAACTATCATTTCTGGGGTTTAGACAAAAATAAAAAGATTTGAATCCCGGGAGGAATCGAACTTTGGTCTTGTGGACCGTAAATTTTGCTGCCAAAACCCACTGAGCCATCTGGTACACTTTTTTGATTTTTCTTTTACTGTTACAGAGTTGTTTTTGACTGTTGTAGAGTGTTTTTAGTGGTTTGAAAGCGTTTTACATGTCGGAAAATGTTCAAAATAGTGATTTTTCACCCAAAACTTAACTTTGTGTGTCCTAAATTCATAAATATGTATGTTTCATATAACTGGTATCTGTGAAACTTTTCCTGGTTTAGCGTTCCTCATCGTTTTGCAGTTGACAGATTTTTGATATCTCTTATAGGAACAGAGAAAATGACCTACATATAACTCCTCGCACTAATCGGCGCTGCCAATGGTGCTCTTCCACTTCCACTAGCCGATTTCAGCAAATTCAAGCCAGAAGACGATGACGTCACTTTTGGCATCTTTTGATTCTTGATCTCCAGCCGTTTCGGCTTTTTCTGATCCTTCTTTCCAAACGTGACACCAGTCTCATTCCACAACTCCAAAAGCATCGTAGGTGGACGCATTCGGAGCCAATGGGCAATCTAAAAACATTGGATTCTTAAAGGTCGTTTACCCTAATATGAACCCATCCTAACTTTGAGCTTGTTTATCTCGATTCCTGGCAAAGATATCAAAAACTTGTCAACTGATAAAATAATGATGATATTATCAGCTACATTTTATCAGTTGTCAAATTTTACCTATCTCTCACAGGAATTGAGATAATTAAGTTCGACTTTGACATACGGTATCTAAAACTTACTTTTCCAAAAAATATGAATGACACGATTGGCGACACTGGTTTTGCGTACATTTTCTGGAGATGTACGTTTAGGATGAAGGCGGTGAAGAGGGTTCCTATGAAGATGATAAAGATGATTGATAGGTAGAATATTCCGAAAAGAGGAACGAAATCTGATGATGTTGGCATTTGTTCGGAAACCATCATCATTAGAATGGACATGGCGAGAAGGGAGTCGATTCCAAGGGAAAGTTTTTCGCGTCTGGAACAAATTAGGGGTGTTTCGGTTAAAAGGGGGCTGCAAGGAGTTTAACTAAAGCTGCGCGGCCCTATCTTTTGATTGTCAACATTTTCAGGCTAGTAAAACGCTTATAAACCACATAAAACATTCAAAAATGTCAAAAAATGAGAATTTTCAAAAAAGTGTACCAGATGGCTCAGTGGGTTTTGGCAGCAAAAATTTAAGGTCCACAAGACCGAAGTTCAACTCCTCCCAGGGTTCGAAAATTACTTATTTTTGTTTAAATCTCAAAAATGCTAGTTTTTGAAACACTTGAGGTGTAGAAATGAAATTTTTTTAGAATTTAGAGATTTTTTCGCTCAATGGAACATTACAAGCAATTATTAAAATCTACAATTAACTATAATATGAAACAGTAATACAAAAATTTGGCCAAGTTTTCTGAAATGTTTCATTAAACCCACAAAATGGAACGATCTCCAAAACATGATCTTATAAACCATGGGCGGATGAGGTACGTCGTTTTGGCGCCGCCCGAGCTCAAGCTCAAATATCACTTCAATAGATAACAAAAATTGTCAACTAGTAAAGTGTTTGTCATGTTACCACAAGTTTTTGAATATCTTTTATAGAAACCGAGATAATCGAGCTCGAAATAAGATGTTCTAACAGAGAGATTTCCGTTAACTGAATGAATACAGTGCGTTCAATAATTATAGGACCCCCTCGATTTTGAGGGTTCTGAAAAAACTGAAAATGATATCAAAATTCTGTGAACGCCATTCGTTTCACAATACAAAATAACCTCCAGTTATAAATTTTCATGTCCCTACCTCTTTTTACACTTCCGTACCAACAAAAAGGCTCTCCCGCAGGTCAATTTTTGAAATTTAAGTTGTCCATCAAGTTCAGCTTAAATCACGAAAACCTGCTCAGAATAGTATAACAACAATAAGTAAATACTTCAGATCCCTGTAAAAGTGTTGTCCATCAATTTCAGCTCAAAATCTCACACGTGAGCCAAGTTATTCAAGATTTATTTCAAAAATCCAAAAAATGGCAAAAATGTCTAAAAATAATTTTTTCTAAAACTTGAAAAGAGGAATCAATTTTTGTGTGAACTATCGAAATAGGCTGTTTTGAGACTATTTTAATGATTTCCAACTGAAAAAAGTCAAATTTTGGTCCCGAAAAAACTTGTGATTTTTCGTTTTTCTGGGGGGGGGGGGTCCTATAATTATTGAACGCCTGCGGGAGAGCCTTTTTGTTGGTACCGGAGTGTAAAAAGAGGTAAAAAGAGGTACATGAAAATTTAAAACTAGAGGTTATTTTGTATTCTGAATCGAATGGCGTTCACAGAATTTTGATATCATTTTCAGTTTTTTCAGAACCCTCAAAATCGAGGGGGGTCCTATAATTATCGAACGCATTTATTGAGATTATTAAAATTAACTATTTCAAACTTCAATTGACAATAATATGAAACAGAAAAAAAAACGAAAAGTCAACCGAATTTCTTAAAAAACTGATAAAATTGAGAATTTTCGGTTCCTCATCATTGAACTCTTACCTACATATCAGAACTACAATCCAATAAACCATTAAAATTACTTTTTGAAACTGAAAAATATAACGAAAAATCATTAACAAAACGGACTTTTTTGAGGTTGAATCATTTTTCACTTCGACCTTATTTATCTCATCCTCCTTAAGAGACATTAAGAATTTGTCAACTAATAACATATTTTTTTATCAGCTACGATTTATCAATTGATTAGTTTTTGATACCTCTCACAGGAACTAAGATGAATTGTCTGAAAGTTGAAAGGAGGGGCAAATTTTTTTTCAATTTACGCATAAATCACTGTTTTCAATAGTTCATAAATTGAATTATGACAACTATTGTCGGATTAAAAAAAGTGACACCTGAAAATCTCGGAGACGGCGCTTGTGTCGATTTACGAGGGGGCGGAGCGAAAATGGATACTATAGATAACACATTTATTTATGTGAATTTAGTGGGATTTTGTGAACAAAATTTTGATTTCTTGGTATAAAAATGATTGCTAGCATCTCTAGAATCTATTTTTCAGCAAAAAACTAAACTTAAACGCGAAAGTAGCTCGAACGAGGCGAAATTCTGAAACATTACGTTTTTGCCGCATTCCGCATTTTTTCGTAGATCAAAAAAAGCAAAATTCTTCGAATTCTCAGGTGTCACTTTTTTTTAATTCGACAATAAAAACAGTTCGTCGCTGAATTGTGTCGGGTAATAAAAATTTTAAACAAAGTGCTCCTTCACCTTGAGCCAATTTATCTCGCTTCCTATAAAAGATATCAAAAATCAGTCAACTAATTAAATATTTGTTTTTTATTAGCTACATTTTATCAATTGATCAGTTTTTGATACCTTTCACAGAAAATGAGATATATGGGCTCAAAGTGAGGGAGCACTTTTTTTACGCCCTCAATTCTCTACAATTTTATTTCCACGCCTCAATTGTGCCTGAAACTATTATTTTTGAGGTCTACACAAAAATAAAAAAATTTTGAATCCCGGTGGAATCGAACTTTGGTCTTGTGGGTCGTTGCCAAAACCCACTGAGCCATCTGGTACACTTTTTGGAAAATTGTCATTTTTTTGGTTTTTTGACGTTTAAGGGTTTTATAGTGATTTAAAAGCGTTTTTCATGTCAAAACTTTTGCTCTCTTTAAGCTCTTTAAAAAAAGTTCCGTACCTCTCTGAACTAGTCGATGCCGCTGTGAAGAATCCAGTGACCGCCACCAGTGTGATAACTGAAGTGGGTATGACCAAATTTACAATATAATACAATGGCTTTCGTCTAACAACCAACACAGCCTCCAATAAGACCCATGGCTCAGGACAGCACACGAATTTCTCCTCGACTCTTTTGATATTGAAACTGACAACGACCCATTCCTCATTCGGCAGGAAATTGTCCATATTGACTGATTCGTATTCAGGTTCGTAGTTGATATCGGATTTTGATGATGTCCATGAGGATATGGTTAGCTTACACGCTTGCTGGTCGTATGGGAAGAATCTGGAAGTTTTTTTTTTTCGGTTTCGTTTTCTATGGAAATGACCAATGAGGTTTTTCTGAATGGTACTTTGTTCCCGGGTGCAGTTTTTACATAATTTTATGTATACAAAACAGTCTGAAGCACCTGTGATTCAGAATTTATAATTTCTAAGCCACTGGTTACAATGAGGGCACAACCGGGCCCAAGACCGGACCAAAACCTGAGCCAATAACGGATTTTTTAGAAATTTTTTTTCCGGTTTCATGTTGGTTGCTAAGGATATGTTTAATATGGTTTCTGTGATTGGATCTTGATATCAGATTCCAGATTTTTAAAAGGTTTTTTTTTCAGATCAATTTTTTACATAGCTTTGTGCGTAGTCCGTAGCACCCGTGGCCTAGAAATTTTCATTTTCTAGGCCACTGTGGCATAACCCATTTCAATATGGCAAGTTGATCAGAGCTATGTAACAAATCTTGGAACCTTTTGGTGTTTTAGAAATTCTAAAGTGAGGTTCTTGAGACGTTTTTTATGCTTTTACAGCTAACGAACCAAAAACCGGACCAAAAACGGACCAAAAACGGATCAATTTTTTCCGGTTTCGTTTTCTTTGGAAATGTAGTTTTCAATTTGTAGGCCAATTCCACAGCACCACGAAAAAGCTAAAAACAGACAAAAAACGAGAAAAAACGGACAAAAAATGGGTCGAGAACGGGTCAAAAATGAACCAAGAACGGACCAATCACGGACCAAAAAAGGGCAAAAATTTGGCTAAGAACGGTTTAAAAACGGACCAAAAACGTAAGCATTCCAAAGAACGGACCAAAAACGGACCAAAAATGGAGAAAAAAAACTGGTCAATAACAGGTCAGAAACATTCCAAAAACATACGAAGAACATGCCTAAAATGGACCAAAAATATACCAAAAACGACTCAAAAACGGACCAAAAACGGGTGAAAAGCGGACCAAGAACGGATCAATTTATAACTTCTTCTAGACTCAATATTTCTTGACCAACTAAAACGGGCATGATAGAAGAATTTAAGAGCTTCAAAATGATATCATGCAAAAAATTGTATTTTGTCTACGAAGAAAGTTACAAGCAAAACAAACCATCCGACTCCATGAATCTGGCTTATACTTCTCGTTGGCTGATTAATCAATCGAATATGACATATGAATTAGGAGAGAAATTTCTTAAAAAGAATATAACAAAATTGAAACAGTGCCTTTTTTGCTGTTTCGATTCTCCTAAAATTGACTTTTATAAAACTTCTCTAACAGTAGTTTTCCATTATTAGCTCCAATTTATCATAATTTAAAAAAAAGCCAACTCGCCCCATTGCCAAAAATAAACACCAACCTGATATCCAACAAACAACTCGTTCTGTACAACGCCGGATACATAAACTTGACTTCCGCGCCTTTTTCGCCTTTCCAGTAGTTTGTTGTCACCACCACATTGATATATCGTTCAGTTTCTTCTCGATTCATGACAACGCTAAACAATTTCTAGTTAAAAAAAAATACTGTTTCAGGTTTTTGATTTTCTTGTAAAGGTTTCATTGAAGAGTACTACATGTTCATTTGTGAATCTCAAATATCTCGGTTCCTCTGAGAGATATAAAAAAGTATTTAACTGATAAAATTTTTGTCATAATTTCAGCTACATTTTATCAGTGAATAGATTTTTGATATCTCTCATAGGAACCGAGATAATTAAGCTTGACTATTGCCTGTTATAAAGATACGTATCCGGTAACCAAATCGCGTCAAATGGCAATATGGTTGTGTTAATCATTCCGTATAAATACGGATTCCATCCCAAAAAATCGTCATTCCATTTTTGAATTGCCCAAACATTCAAGTCAACGTTTTGCTGCTTTTCGTTCTGAAAAATTATTCGCTTGTCATTAATAATGCTGTAATTTTGGAATTTCGATTCTACTAGCAAGATACCATTGGCTGATTCCTTCAAAATTTCAAAACATATGAGAAACTTGTAACCGGAATTTTAAATTTTTTTTTCAGACAAAAATTTCAAGTTTTTCACTCACAATCGACAAAATCTGGTACAAACTCATGGAAAATGAGACTGTTGTTGGTTTGGAATGATTCATGACCGGACGAACACGACTGTCGTACCTGAAATTTCAATTTATTGTAATTATCTGGTTAATTGGTCAATTAAGAGAACCAATTAAAAAGATATGATTCAAGCTTTGACAGTTTTTTCTGATCGCAACATTTGGAAACAAAACAAAACATTTAACTGTTTCAGAAGTTTGCTAAATTTTCATCATTTTCAAATTAGGTAGTACCTTAGGATGATCTTCGTACTAAAACTTTGCTTATAGTTAGTTATCTCATTTTTTGTAAAAAATATCAAAAACGTGTCATCTGATATGGTTTTGATGTACGTTTTCAAGCATGGAAAACGGTTTTAAACCACTAAAAACACCCTAAAACAGCCGAAAACGACAATTTTCAAAATGTGTACCAGATGGCTCAGTGGGTTTTGGCAGCAAAACTTACGGTCCTCAAGACCAAAGTTCGATTCCTCCCGGGATTCGAATTTTTTTATTTTTGGCTAGACCTCAAAAATGATAGTTTTAGGCACACTTAAGGTGTAGAAATAGGAAGTTTTGAAAGTTGAGGTGGTAAAACGAGTGTTCCCTCATTTTGAGCCTACATATCTCATTTCCTGTAAAAGATATCAAAAAATGAGTAACTGACATAATGTTTATCCTATTATCAGTAACATTTTACCATTTGACCACTTTTCGACATTTTTTACAGGAGCTGAGATAAATTGGCTTCAAGTTGAAAATAGGATCACTAAAAATCGCGATTTCAAGAAGTTTATAAACTAAATTATGACAATCAGAAACTATTGACTTGATGAAAGTACAATCTAAAGTACAATTTAAAAATGCATGTTATTAATAATTTTCAAAAACTTTCACCAGAGAATGGAGGGTTCAAAAATATGAACTGTTTCGAAAGCTAAGAAAAACAGTTACAAATTTCCTCTCATTAATATTTCACTTGAAAATTTCAAACAAAAAATAATACACATTTATAAAGTTTAGAGATTTTCTATATCTCTAACAGGAACTGACGCTATCGGTAATTGCCTTTCCCTCGTTTAAAGATAACTATAATCATTGAATGGGTTAAACAACTCTGAGACAATATATCTCATTTCCTGTGAAAGATATCAAAATGTGGTCAACGGACAAAATGTCCACCATATTATCAGCAACCTTTGATTAGTTAATTGCTTTTTAATATCGTTCACAGGAGCCGAAATAAATTTAGTCAAAGTGACCACTTAGCAAAAAAAATTCCGAAAAGTTGAAAAAAGTCACTGCTTCAAAGAATTCATAAACTGAGTTATGACAATCAAAATATATTAATACGTTTTTAAAGATAATAAAAATAACAATTCGAAAAATGCATTTTTTGAAAATAATGTTCAAAAATTTTCACTAGAGAATAAATGGTTCAAAAATATGTTTAACTGTTTCAGATGGCTAAGAAAAGCGGTTTCGAATTTCATAACTAATTCTCAATCGTCTCAACCAGAGTTGCACGGACAGGGAAATTTTTGCAACGGACAACGGACAGCGGACAACGGACTGTCCGTGCAACACTGGTCTCAACGCGGGAAATCCAAGCTTGTACTATTAAGTTTGAGTCAATTTTTCAGGTTCCTGTAAAAGATATTGAAAAGTGGTCAACTGATAAAATGTTTAACATACTATCAGAAATGTTTTATCAGTTGACCACTTTTTGATATTTTTTACAGGAACTGAGATAAATGAGCTGAAACTGAGGGAGCGCTTCTTTTACGATCTCAATTCTCTGAATTTTCCTACACGTCAAGGATGTCTAAGGTTAGCATTGTTTAAGGTCTAAACAAAAATAAAAAGTTTTGAATCCCGGGAGGAATTGAACTTTAATCTTGTGGGCTGTAAATGTTTCTGTGTTAAAACCCACCGAGCCATCTGGTACACTTTTTTTTTGAAATTTGGCGCTTTAGGCTGTCTCCTGTGGTCGCGTTTTCCACTTTATTCCCTGTTTCATGTTCATAGTTAATTTTTTAGTTTTGCTTTTTTTTCGCTAAGTCCATTCTCCCATAACCATTCCAATCCCTGTTTCCCCTAAAAATCCCCACTAACCTCCTCGGATCCATCAAATCCTTGGCCAACCGGATGTGTGGCAGAAACTCGCCGTAGTCATCCATCAATGCTTCTCCTGGAAAAAGAAAAAAAATTGGAAGAAAGAAAGAACGAAAAACCAAAATCCACCCTCATTTCATTGGATATTCATTATGGTCCCCTCCTCTCCAGATTTGTCCGTAAATTTCAAATTAGAACGATAGTAGAGGAGAGAAAACGTCACTTTTGAATTACTTTTGAGTGAACTGGGTACATTTGAATTATGCTAGCAAAAGCAGTGGAACGCCAATCGAATCTTTGAAATATGTTATGTTTAATGACATTGGTGAAACCGTAATTTTCAGCTCAATATCTCAAATAACGGGAAACAGATGATTAACCAATTTTAAAATCTTCCGAATATATCAAATGAGCGAAACAGTGATATCAATGGTTTTCAAAATGTGCACATTTTATCGTAACCACTTCAATAAAATGACGTCCCCTCTTAATTTTCAAGTTTGAGCCAATTTAGCTTAGTTCCTTCAAAAGATATCAAAAAGTGGTCAACTAACAAAATGTTTCTGATAATATGATAAAAATTTTATCAGTTGACCACTTTTTGATATCTCCCACAGGAAATTAGTTATATGGGCTCACAGTTTATCCAAATCAATTAAAAACTAGGAATTCGAAAAAATGAAATGTTATTAGTGAAACTGCAAATTTTGAACATGGTAGTTGTGAATTTTATTTTTAAAATTTGTCTTTTAAAGGTGCGGGGGCAGGAGATTTTACGGGGGATTTTTGGGGCCAGAGTATGCATTCTACCGTAACGGTGTACAACGCTTAATGTCACTCTGCGTACAGCGGTCGTTATCGCCTTTATGTATTCAATCAGTCGCCCGCTCCAGTTTCGCCCGCGTGGCTCAGTCGGTAGCGGCCGCGCACTTTCAATACTCGCCTCGACAAGTTCAACTCCTCGAGGGGCATATTTAATCAGAATTTCGAGAACATTATTTTTTCATGTCCCCCCACCTTTAATGGCAAGATTTATCTCAAAAAAGTCGTAAAGAACACTCACAACAAAATAGAAGTTACTTTTTCAGTTAAGCAAATATCAATAAAGTGAAACTGCATTTTTTGGTTGAATTCAACAAAATTTGGTAGATTTTAAGGTTTTCAGAATTGAAATTAGTTAGTTTTGAATAGTGAACTTTTTGGGGAAATCTAGAAATTTGAGAAATATTATTTTTTGAAGCTTGACTTATCAGAACACCGTCAAAATTACTAGAAAGTATTCGATTCCAACTAAATCATATTTTTAGAACCGTAATTATGGAAAACCCCAAAAATGTTAACTAATTTTCCTTGTTTCAAAACCTTCATAATTTTGGAATAGTATTCTGAAAACTAATCCATATCCAGATGTAAAAATCTACAGCAATCCAATACTCCAAAAAAACTCACTAGCTCCCAAAACCGTCCCAATGATCGCTAGAAACCATCCAACCACCCTCGCCATTGTTCGTTTCTGGAGCAACTGAGGGTTCAAACACCTAAAACACACAAACATTCGGAAAATTAGAGACAAAAGAAGAAAGAGAAGGTTGGTTGGGTAGAAGTAAAATGCTCAATTATTCAACGAAAAACATTGGGGCGTGAAAATTGGATATTTGAAGGGAAAGGAAGAGAGAGAGAGAGAGAGAGAGAGAGAGAGAGAGAGAGAGAGAAAATAAATGGGTGGTAGAGTTAATTAGGAGTGAAAAATAGCTATGAATAAACTGAAAGCTGAAAAACTACTGGTTGATAAAACAATACCATTATTCTTATATATTCGGACCAGTAGAAATTCCATGCGCCTTTAAAGTATCTAGATATTTTGAATACAATTTATCTTGTGTTTGGATATAATGTCATAAAACAATAAATTTACTATTTCACAATTTTGTGAAAATGAGAACAATAGACCATTTATCGATAGACTTCATTTGTTGCTTCCAAAAAAATGTTTTAGAAAAAAGAGTTTCCGATTCAAAATCACGATTTAACACATTTTCAAAGATAAAACGCTTTTAAACCACTAAAAACACCTAAAAATGTAAAAAAAAACAGCCAAAAATGACTACTTTCAAAAATTTGTACCAGATGGCTCAGTGGGATTTGGCAGCAAAACTTATGGTCCACAAGACCAAAGTTCGATTCTTTTCGGGATTCAACTCTTTTTGTCTAGACCTCAAAAGTGATAGTTTCAGGCCCGATTGACGTGAAAAGTTGAAAATTTCGAGAATTGGGGCCGTAAAAGAGGTGCTCCCTTACTTTGAGCTCAATCATCTCGGTTGCCTGAGATATTTGGACTCAACGCGAAAAGCACATTTTTAGATTTCAAAACTCAAAATTTTCGTTTTTACACCCCAAGTATGCTTTAAACTATCAATTTAGAGGTCGTAGCAAAAATAAAAAGATTTTGAATCCCGGAGGAATCGAACTTTGGTCTTGTGAACCGTAAATTTTGCTATGCCAAAACCCACTGAACCATCAGGTATACTTTTTTGGAAATGGTCATTTTTTACTGCTTTTTGACATTTTAGGATGTTTTTAGCGGTTTGAAAACGTTAAAATTTGTGCTTAAGAGTAAAAAATTCGATTTGGGGGATTACGGTATGAGTTATACTAAAAACGTAGGAAAAAAATCGTAACTAGACTATGGAGTATGGCAAAGAACAACCGGAATATCCCGATTTTGCGAAAATTTAGTAAACTGTTGAAACCGAAAAAGAAACGGAAAAAATCGGTTTTTTGAATCTAAACTCTCTCAAAAAAGCCAAAAAACCGAGCAACAAAAAACCCATTTTTCTTTGTCTCCTCCCCCCAACAACCTATTTTTTCCCATTTTCAGTTGAGCGTAAAAATGAAAAGTGGGGTAAAGGAGAGTAAAAGTAACGATGACCCTAATGAGTACTCCCCCAAGAGGAAATTGAAAAGGAGGCGAGAGAGCGAGAGACGCAGAGAAATAACCTTTTTGGGAGCAAACGGGGCGGCCCATAGATGATGGTGGAAAAAGGGGTGTCCTCTCCTAAAAGGGTATACGAAATTTATGGAATCGGGAAAAGAGAGAGAGAGAGAGATGTCTAATTCGATTGGAATTGACATAGGAGGGATCAGAGACAAGGGATTTTCGGTTTTTGGGAGATGAAATTTTTAGGAAATTTTAAAAGAAATAACTTGAAAATTAAAACAATGGAATTCGGATAAAAAAGGTCCAAAAATAGCTCTTCTAAGCTCCATTTTGATATAAACCCCAAAGTTTTAATTTGAAAAAAAATTCTGTTTGGAGCTTAAAATTGGCTTTTTTCAAGCCAATTTTTGATCTAAATTCCCGGAGAACGGGATAAAACATTGGAAAAAATTTTAGTATGTATCGAAATAGACAATAAATTATCGAAATAGACAATAATCGAAAAAATGGAAATTTTGAAACAGCGAAATTTTTTTGGATTTTAAATTTGCGAAAACAAAGAATTCCCACCGAAATTTCAGAATTGCCGGTTTTGGGGATTACTTGAAAACATTTCTCTAGGAGTTTTGGTTATTTTGGAAATTACAATTAGACTTTTAGAATGTTTAAATTTATAAATAAAGACATTTTTCCAAATTTTTTAAATTCAATTCATTGTGTACTTCAAATTATCGAAATAGGCAAGAATCAAGAAAATGGAAATTTCGAAACAGTGAAATTTTTAAAAATTGAATTCAAACTTTGCAAAAGAAATACAATTTCTGGACTTTTAAATTATCAATTGAGCTTTGTAGTTTTTTTTTGAAAATTATTTTTAAAAATTCTGAAAATTCAAATTTTGAGAAAAAAAAATGGAATCAGTGAAACTGAAACTATTTGCAGTTTTCATAGAATTCTTTTAATCCTTAGATTTTATGATCCAACATCATCTAAGTTTCTCGCGGATTATTGAAATATAAACAAAAATAGAAAAATGGGGATTTTGAAACAGTAATTTTCTAAATTTGAAATTTAGATTTCGCCAAAAAAAACTTATTTTTTGAATATCCATTGAAATTCAGAATTTCAGAATTTCCGATTTTAGGAAATTTTATTTAATAATTTCGAGATTTTATTTCTTTAAAATTAAAGGGGGACTCCGACCAAAAATTTTTATTGCATTAAAATGTGTTAAAAGTTATCTATTTTCCGAATATTATTGCGAAAAAATTCAAGAAAAATCCGAAATCCCCGAAAAACGGCGTTGAAAAGGAAGAACATTCAAAAAAAGGTGCCGCCGGGGGACGAGGATTTTCAGTGAGAAACCTAGGCCACGGCAGCGGGCGCCTTTCCTACGTGGCAAATTTTCCGGATTTTTTTCAATTTCATGTCCGGCAGATAAAAATCGTAAAAAACCACTGTCGGCGACTTGAAAAAAAGGCTGTCAGGTGCCGTGGCCTAGGTTTCTCACTGAAAATCCTCGTCCCCCGGCGGCACCTTTTTTTGAATTTTCTTCCTTTTCAACGCCGTTTTTCGGGGATTTCGTATTTTCTTTGAATTTTTTCGCAATAATATTTGAAAAATAGATAAATTTTAACACATTTTAATGCAATAAAAATTTCTGGTCGGAGTCCCCCTTTAAAGTTCTTCAATTGAGTTTATGGTTTTTTTGGAGAATATTGGATGGAACTGGAATTTGAAAAAAATGGAATAAGTGAAACTGAAATTTTTTTTGATTTTCAGATAAGTTCTAAAAATTTCAAACTTTCTGAAATTGCGAAAATTGGCTAGAATATGGGTCAAGTTATCAAAATGATAACACAAAAATCAAAGGAATGGAGGCTTTGAAACTGTGGGTTGTTTAAAAATTCTAAACATGCCTCTAAATTTGGACAGTTCAAAATGTCAATGAAATTTGTTTTGAATCCCCACCAAGATTCCGATTTTTGGAATTTAAAAAATAAGAGAATTTCGGAAATGTTCAAATACAAAATTGAATTCATTAATTTTTTAAAAACTGGAAATCAAAAAATGAAGAGAGTGAAACTGAAATTTAAAAAAATTGAAATTGTGAAGTTTCAGAATTTCCAATTTTGTTATCTTGAAGAATTTTCTTGATGTTTTTTTGAATAAAAACACGAAAGTGAAAAAAAAGAAATGTTGCAATTTTGGGATTTTGTGTGAGAACAAACAAAAAAAAAACAGAAAAACCAAACGAATAAAGGAGATGTTTGACATCTTCTTCTGGATTTCATTGCTTTTTTCGGTGTATAGGAACGTCTGGAAACAACGTCAAAAACAACGGAAAACACACCATACTTTTTGGGATTGAAAATGGAATACATATCAATTGTGACAACTCAATTAGATGACAAAAATGTATTGAAATGTGTGGAGATTTTGAAACAGAAATTTTTTATGAAAATAAAAATTATTGAAAAATCATGTATCTCGTTTTTTTCCAAGAAAAAAAATAGCGGTTCCAGATTAAAAGTTTAATTTTGAGGAAAATTCCTAATATTCAATTCTCCTGCTCCTGCTTTTCATTCAAATTCTCTAGTTTTTCGGTTGATAAAGAACCTGTTTTGGGATCCTACATTTTTACGGAATTCATAATTCCAAACTTTGAAATTTTACATAGTTTTTTGAAATGAAAGTTTGGTTAGAGCCCTTCAACTTTGACGGTTTTTTAGAAACGATATTTCAAAACACAAAATAAATCTTTTTTTTTTCAGAATTCTGGGCTCAAAGTGTTTGGGGCCATTCTATTAGGTTGGCAGGAAAGTAACTGTCCCTTGTTTTATTTGTGAATAATACAAAAGCAGGATTAATCCAAGTTTAGCAGTATGCACCGTCGTGGTCCACGACATGTTGGCAATGTTCCGATAACTTGTGTGTACCATCCTCCAAAAGCCAGCTAGCTACGAATCAAAGTATTCATTTTTTCCTGTTTTTCACATAAATGGTGCAAATTTTCGTATTCTCTAGATGAGGTTGTATCTCTCCGAATATCCAATAATCTGATAGAGCTCAGTCGGGACTATAAGTAGGTGAGGGAGAACGGTCCCACTGAAGCTGCTCAGGTCTGACTTGACTGCAGGGAAAAAATGAAAAAACCTCATGTTCACCGAAAGTCACGCCGTACCTGAGCCGCTTTGGCTGGACGGTTCTCCTTTACCCCCGTTAAAGACTTGATTCAGCTCTATCAGATCATTGGTTATTCAAAAGTATACGACGTCATCTGGAGCTTAAGGACTTTAACACAATTGATGCCTGAAAAAATGGACTGGAGGGATCTTTGACTTGCCACTAACTGGCTTTTGGAGAGATGGTATCCACAAGTTACCTGAACATTGCCAACATGTTGTGGATCACGACGGTGCATAGTGCTAATTCTGGATTATTCTTGTGTTTGTGTTATTTACTAATAAAAAAATGGACAGTTACTTTCCTGCCAATATAATATTAGAGTGTTTATGGTATTTTTTTTCTGTAAAGCCTTGTTAGTACTAGCAATTTTATGTTGAAACAGCTAAATCGTGATTTTCAGGAAAAAGTTTACAGTTTCAGAACTAAAGTTTCAGAAAAAACCAAAATTTGAAAACTGCTTCTAGACGATAACCTTCTTAAAGGTTTCAAATAATTTTAATGACATTGTCTTTTTCTCGTTTTCGGTCAATTCAATATTATTTAGAATTTTTTTTATTAAAAAATTTGACCATCGTTCTGACAATTACAACTGTTTCATTTTTCAAATTAAAGAAAAATGTTGCAACATTGAAAAAAAAATGCATTGTTTCAAACTTTCGATAAGTTTTTTGTAGACACTTAATTGAAGATGTACCATCTGTTCAAAAAAAAAATCATTAAAACTAAAAAATTCTTCAACTCAGACTGTTGGTTTCGAACTTCAAGGTGTCCAATGCGTCCGAAAACCTCCCCTGCAAGTCGAGCTCAATTATCTCGCTCCTTGAAGAGATCTTACAAATCTGTACAATAATGAAATGTTTTTCGAAGATTTTATCAGTATGCGATTTTTCGACATCTGTTATAGGGTCCGAAATAATTGAGCTCAAAGTGCAATTTGGGATTTTATGACATTTGAAGGCAGAGAATCAAAAATAGCATTTTCAAACTACTGTTAATAATGACATGAAACAGCTAGAAACGTCTAAAATATAAGTTCGATATAAATTTCCTTTCTATAGAAATTTTCATCTCCTCAACTGGTGATAGCGATATTGATTTTTAAAAGGTTAACTTATCGGCTCTCTGAAACGGATAACTTTTAAGAAATCAGACCTGCAAAGTAAATTTAAACTTTGCCAAATTTGAAAAACCGCCAAAAAAGCGCAAAAAACATTTCGGAGCACATAGCCAGAAAAGAGTATAAAGAGCAAGAAAAAAAAGAAGGAATAAAGGGAACAAAAATGAATGGTGGAAGGAAATGAGAAGTGTTGGGTTGGGTCAGCAGCTAAAAGTGGGGAGGAGGAGGCTAAAAGTTTAATTTGAAGCACAAGGCAAGTTTCTTGGGTAGAGAGGGAGCACACATCAAATGCCTTCACTTGCCACGTCATCTGGCTCTTTTTCTAGCTTTCTCTCTCTCTCTCTCTCTCTCTCTCTCTCTCTCTCTCTCTCTCTCTTTCTCTCTCTCTTTCTCTCTCTTTCTCTCTTTCTCTCTCTCTTTCTCTATACACAACAAAAAATGTGTTTGTGTGTATTTGGATATAAAGGGATGGTCCCTGGGGATGGCGGTTATATGGGAAAGGAACACCCCCAACCATCACTTTGAAGGGGAAAATGGATGGAGAAAATTTTGGGGATGGAGAAAGAGCGCTCTGCCGATAATGGGAGTGATTTAATGCGGAGAATTGGAGGTATGGGAATAAAAGGAGTTAGTGAAACAATGAAAAAAAAATGTTTTTTGGAATTTTAAGATTTTTGTTCGGAAGCCGCGGTCATGAAGAACATTTTTATTTTTTTCCAATTTCGATGAAGTTTCGAATCTCGGTAACATTCGAAAATTCGGCGAGTTCCAAAAATTCTAAGAACTTTGAGTTCCAATATTTCAAATTTTCTGAAAAGGCTGAAACAGAATTTTCAGTGATTTATATTCCAAACGTAGTTAAGTCAATGATTTAGTAATAAACTCTAGATTCTAAAAAAAAACTTTCAGAAAAGGCGAAAAGCTATCAACTTTTGCCTATTTCCTTAAAAATTGGATTTAGAAAAGTTCAATTTTCGAAAGGTGATTTTTTTGCTGTTCCAAAATTCTCAGATATTAGTTAGATTATTATTTAAAAAGGGAAGTCGTTTTAGAAAGGGGTTGAGAATTTGCTTATTTTTTGACAGTGGTTAGTTTACGCCCTTGTAAACCTCCTGTCAAAATCTGTATATGCACTTTTTCCAAAAATGCTGAAAATTTTCGTCTGAAAGTTTCCAAATTCTTAACCATTGTAAACATCACTCTCCTCTGTTATTTCGCCTCCTGTGACCTCCCGGGAACACCGTTCACTTGTACGCCCGCGCGCTCTGTTGTTTTCAGCGGCGAGGTGGCTCAGTGGTTCTGGGCGCGGGTGATTAAACTGAAGGTCCGGGTTCGATTCTTTCGTTTTGAAACTATTTTTGGCACCTATTTTGGGCTCCACGATAGCTTTCTGCGCGAGATTTCAAATTTTTACCAAATTTTCAACTTTGAGATGAAGAAATCAACATTTAGAGGGGGACTGCCGAAAAGCGAACAGTCGGCAGTCGAATCGCGCGCCGCCGACGGTCCGTCTGCAACGATTTGCGCCTCGAAGACGGACCGTCTAAAATGATAGCGCTTTCTTGACAGCTTATTATTATACAGGTAATAAGCATTCTTTATTAAAGGTGGTGTGCGGTGAGAATTTTTATTGCTTCATTTTGTGCAGAAATGCATGTAGAATGACATAAAAATAAAGAAAAAATTTCGGTTTTTTCAAGAGTTTTCTAGGTTTTTGTCAATTTTTCTTCCAGATACATCGGAAAATTTGAAAAAACAGTGAAAACGAGCGAAAAATTTTTTAAAGTTTGAATTCGCGCGCTTTTACTCACCGGGCGGCCTAGAAAAAACCTCGTCCCTAAGGGCTTTCAGCGTATTTTTCGATGCGTTTTTCTCAATGAAGGAATTTTTTTTTGAATTTTTTCTTTATTTTTATGTCAATCTACATGCATTTCTGCACATTTGGATGCAATAAAAAATTTCACCGTACACCACCTTTAAACTAATAGTTTCTATGGATTGTGTATTGTCTTCGAAAAATAACTCCGATTTTTCAAAGTTGAATTTTTAATGAGTAGAATGAGAGGAAACACATAAGAAACTACAAATTCTATATGGAACAGAACTTCGATTTTCTTTTTGTGTGTTTTCGCAAAATTCAAATTCATAATAATTAAACTTTAAAAATCCGAAGGTTTTTTCTTTCCTCTCGTTCTCTTTTCCTTCTTCGTTTCTCGATTTCATTTTCTTTTGCTTTCCGGAATGCTCTCTCATTGAACAGTATTTTTCGCTTTGATTTTATGTTTTGAGTTTCTTTCAGAGTAAGGAAAGTTTGAGAATTCGTAAAATTGCGCATTAAAAACTAGCATGAGATGGGAAAATCGTTAGATCTTAAGGTGTCGCGAAATTTTTCAAATAGACACTTCGAAAGTGCGAAGCTTCGCAAGTGTGACGTTTTGCGACAGCGACAATGAATGCTCAGAATAACTTTACAAACAGACAGTATACTAAAAGCCAGTTACAAATTGAGAAACATTGTATTTCTTCTGTTACTGCTACTTCCGAAACATCAACACTGCGAAACGTCACACTTTGCGAATTGTCAGTGAAGCTGATTTTCGATAAAGTAACGAGAACGATGAAAGTTTTCGATAGCTTTCGCTTGGGAAATTATTGTAACTTACCAACTCACCATATAAAAACACCTGCAAGGCTTTATTTCTTACCTCCCGAAGCAAGAACTAGCGAAACCTTCAAAAATGTTATCGAAACGAGTTTTCACCGATTTTTCAATCGAAACTGCGAGAAAAGAAGTGCGCAAATGTTTTCTATGCGATTTTATGCCAGTAATTAGATAATTTGAGCGAAAAATACTGAATTTCAATGAGAAACACTTCGAAAAACGAAAAGACTGTGAAAATTAGAGGAAAAATTCGTTGAGTCTTGTGCCGCTAAACAAGGCGCAGACGGGATTTCGGAGTTTCGTTGCGAACCGAAATTCCGAAACTCGTCACCTAAAACGGCAATTAAAGACGAATTGACCAGATTTTTGAAGAAAAAATAAAATACGAGAACAGCATTTTCAGACAAAAATTGTACAACGTTCTCAGAAAAAAATTTCGTGAAATGAAACGACAACTCGAGTTNACGATCTTGGAACAGAAAGATGCGAAAACATGCTTTTAGATGGATACCCAGGAACATTCACAAATTCAGTTTACAGCGTTTTTTTTCAACCGCTATCCACCAGTCAGCGCCTCTTCGACTGTCATTTAGCCGTTTTTCACCAACTGCGCCGCAGACTCTAATTTTCGTAGAAATGATTCTAATAACACAATTTATAGATTCCCAGATCGTTCTATGGCTCTTACTATGTTTTAAGAGAAAAGTCTTTTTTCAACCAAAATTTTCCAATCTGCAGAAACTTGGCCCGCCAACCACCAGTCATTGACCAGTCAGCGCCTCTTCGACTGTCATTCAGCAGTCGTTCAACAACCTATTTTTTGAAGCGGTCCTATTTGAGAAAAATAATATTCTATCAACATTCTATAATCTAGTGGGAGTATGAGAAATTGTTTTCTGAATATTTCCAATCAAAACCTTCAAGTCTCTTTTCCAACGGGTTCCGACTGTCCGTCGACGGCCCGTCAGTTTTCCTTCGGCTGCCAACTAGCAGTCATTCGCCAGTTTGCGCCTCCTCAGCTGTCATTTAGCAGTATTTCAGCAGTCCCCCTCTACCTGTGCTGGTTTTGGGCGCGGGTGATTAAACTGAAGTTCCGGGTTCGATTCTTTCCTTTTGAAACTATTTTTGCTTTTTTTTTGATCAATTTCCTAGTCACCTATTTTGGGCTCCACGATAGCTTTCTGCGCGAGATTTCAAATTTTTACCAAAATTTCAACTTTGAGATGAAGAAATCAACATTTTTTCAATGTAAATTTTTTCGAAGTTTTCAAAGTTTTTGATGGGCAAACCCATGCTAAATATTCGACGAAATTATTTTGTTCAAAATTTTTTAAAATTTCTATGGAATGTGTTTCTGTGAGTTCTTATTAGTTCTTCATGGTTTTCCTGCCCTTTTTCGGCCGAGAACAATACAAAACCACTCATAATTTACAGTCATCTCTCGAATTTGAATTATTCCAATCATTGTTTTTCGAGGTATTTCGAGTCGGAAAAAAAACCAAATCGAAAAAATTTACATTGAAAAATGTTGATTTCTTCATCTCAAAGTTGAAAATTTGGTAAAAATTTGAAATCTCGCGCAGAAAGCTATCGTGGAGCCCAAAATAGGTGCCAAAAATAGTTTCAAAACGAAAGAATCGAACCCGGACCTTCAGTTTAATCACCCGCGCCCAGAACCACTGAGCCACCTCGCCGCTGAAAACAAAAGAGCGCGCGGGCGTACAAGTGAACGGTGTTCCCGAGAGGTCGCAGGAGGCGAAATAACAGAGGAGAGTGATGTTTACAATGGTTAAGAATTTGGAAACTTTCAGACGAAAATTTTCAGCATTTTTGGAAAAAGTGCATATACAGATTTTGACAGGAGGTTTACAAGGGCGTAAACTAACCACTGTCAAAAAATAAGCAAATTCTCAACCCCTTTCTAAAACGACTTCCCTTGTAAGACAGTTTACATTTCAATACATTCACAATTTGATTGAAAAAAAACTAACTTTCATTTTCTCTGTTTCAGAAATTTGAGATTTAAAATATGATCTTTTTGAAAGCGATGCTGATTCCAGGACACTTGCGCAATTTCGATACATCAAATACATCAAACAACTTAGAAACGGTCTAACTGTCAAAACCATACTGTTTTGAAATATTTTTCCTCAAATTTACTATTTTTCAGAAACATAAAAATGTTTTTTAATGAAAAATTTGAAAAGTTCTCTGGTAGAATTTGTCATAATCGAGAAAGTCAGGATTTCTTCTAGATTTACTATTTTGAAAAAAGGAAAAAACTTTATTATTTTTAATAAAAATTTGGAAAACCAAGTTCTCTAACGAAAGAAAAACCTCCTGAAAAAAAAACGGAAATCCTACCGACGAAAAAAATGTTCATGCTCCATTACCTCCATTCCTTTTTCCAGGGAAAGAGAGAGAGAGAGAGAGAGAGAGAGAGAGAGAGAGAGAGAGAGAGGGTAGAGAAAGCGAAACAGCAAAAATTTCGGGGGAACGGTCCGAGGAACAAAATCGCGCCGCGCTTATGTAGATCATCGGTCGTCAGGCGCCTTCGCGCACCCGTAGCTCAGCCGGTAGCAGCGCTGTACCCCTGAGCTGCCTGTCATGAGTTCAACCCCTCATGGGCATACTTGTAATCCGGCCTTTTTGTCGCGAATTCAGGTGACCGAATATCACCTCTTCACGACTTTTTCTCCTTTTCAATGAATTCTTCTTTTATTCCTTGTATTTTATGTAATTATATTCACCAACGCCGACGCCGCCCACAACAATGCCGATTTGAATCACCCGCCAATTTGAGGATTACTGTACCCTGCACATCTAACTCTCAACGCGAACCAAGGAAATGCGCCCGCTTTTGGGATCAATTTAGACTCTTCAGTCATTCTCGTTTCTCCCCAAAAAACCCATGTTTCTCGTTCCTATTTTTACCTATATTTTATGTAATATTATTCTGGTGTATTCTTGTCGGCAGAGATGATTCTGGCAACAGAATCGTTTCCGTTGTAGGCAAAGTTAGGTCAATAAATTCGGTGTGTCTTAAATTCTGTGTTCTTGTTGTCTTTTCTCTCTTTTAAGGTTTGTTGTGTCTCTAGGGCTGTTTTAGAGCAGTATGACTGCAAAATACTTTTCCGGGCCTTCGCGGGCCCAGGCAAAGTTTCTCTCAGGGCTAATATTTTCGGACCAATTGAATTTGATATGATAGAACTCGACGAGTACTACAAAATGATGCTATTTGAAAAACTGTATCTTGTCTATAAGCAAAGTTACAGACAAAATAATATGAAAAAATGCCAGCCCGGCCCGGGCCTTCCGGGCCGTCCGGGAAAAGCCACTTGATGGCCTGTAACTTTGTTCATAAACAAGATATATTTTCCAAATAGGTGCATTTTGTAGAACTCGCCGAGGTTTCTATCATATCAAACTTGAGTGGTCCAAAAATATTGACTCTGAGAGAAACTATGCCAGGTCCCGCGAAGGCCTGGCAAAAGCCCGGATTACAAGTATGCTCATGGGGGCGCTCTATACAAAATATCAGGAAAACTTTTTTTTTTGCATCCCCGTCCCGCTCTCCCGGGACGAGAACGAATCCCCGCCCCGCCCCCGCGGGGCGGGGATCGCCTTTTCCGCCCCCAAGCCAACCCTAGCTGTTTCATATTGTTCTAAAAAATTTCAGTTTTAGCTAAACAAGTCGATTGTTTCCAATTATGATAAAAAAATGTCAAAAAACCAAAAAATTAAGAATTTCATTGATAAATCTAGAAAACCCGGAAAAAGGGAAATTTTGATATTTAATAATGTTTCAGATCTTTGAGAAATTCTCCGCGAAATTTGATTTTTATTGATAAGTACAGATGCTTGGCTTGGAAAATTTAAAAAAAAAACCGCAGAGAATATGAAAACCTTAAATTTTGAAAAGAAACAATTAAAAAAGAATTTTAATTCGTTTTTAAAAAATTCTACAAAAATTCCCATTTTAGGAAGCCTTGAAAAAAATTGTGAATTTCTAAAAAAATGATAACACTCAGTTTGTTAGATATTTGAGATATCAAAAAGTAGTAAACTAATGAAATATTTATCATATTATCAGTTGACCAAATTCTGGTATCTCTTAGAGTGACCGAGATAAATAGGGTCAACGTTAGGAGTGCCTTCTATTCCAGGTATAACTTCCTCATACTTGATAAAGAACCTTTGAACCAAAAAAAACAACAAGAAGCACAGAAAATAGAGCTCACTGGAGTCCCAGGAACCCTGTGCCTTTTTCCGGTTTCCACTCTAATTTATTCATTGCGAAAATTGTGTACACCCATTGCTCAGCCCCCGACCCCTTTTCCCCTATGTCTCTATTTTCTCCAATTTTACCTGGGTCCCCCATTTGAACACTCTCCTCACATGACATTCTTCCTTTTCTGTGAAAAAAAGAAGGGGAGAATGGCAACAAATTTCAAAGAAAGTAGTAGTAGGCGGAAAAGAATAAGACGAAGGGGACCAATAAGAAATTTCAGGGACGTTTTTTGAAAAAAAAAACATTTCAGAGCACGGCTGCGATTGAGATCATTAAAAAATTTTTGGGAAATTAGCAAAGTTTGTGGAACTGCAAAAACAATTTTTAACAATAAATGAATTTTTCGAACTGGAGTGTGTACAGATAATAGGAGAGAAGTGGGCGGGGCTTAGCACACCTGGCTAATCCTGCCCCTTTTTCACACAGAACCAAGTCACATGTGAGGATAATATAGACAACAAAAACAGGTGACAACTGAACTCGCAGTTCAGATTATTGGCCAATTGACCAGAGGGGTCAGAAAAGAACGTCTACCACACCGTACACTTTGAGCTCAAATATCTCATTTTCTGTGAAAGATATCAAAAAGTGGTCAACTAACAAAATGTTTATCATGTTATCAGTAAAATTTTATCAGTTGATCACGTTTTGATATCTTTTACAGGAACCGAGGTATATAGCATCTGAGTTGAAGGATAATTCTATTTGATTGTTTAAGGCATATTCCCTCAAGAACCTCCTTTTCATCATTATGCAGTTGAATAGAACAGTTGAAAATTGCGAAAGGTTGAACATTGTTTTCGAAAAGCTGAAGTTCGAGATTACATGGCTTTATTTGACCCATTTCATTTAATTCTCAACCTTCCCAACATTTTCACTGCATCATTTTTATCAACCCCATTATTCCCATAAAATTTTATTATGATAACATTTTGAAACATCAATTTTCGTATTATTTGGTTCTTTCCAAAAAACCAATGGAAACTTATGAAAAACAAGACTAACGATAAGTAAAAACCCTTCGGAACAGAAATTGTAAGAAAAACCATACATATAGTGTGCTACTTCGGTAAACACTTTAAAAGAATGCCCCCAACCGTCCACTTTAAAGCCGTATATCTCGTTTTCTGTGAAAGATATCAAAATATGGTTAACTGACAAAATGTTCATCATAATATCACACACATGTTGTTAGTTAACCCCTTTTTGATATATTTTACAGAAAATGAGATATATGGGCTTAAAATGGAAAGTAATCAATATATATTTTGAAATTTAAAATTCAAGCATCATTTAAACGATAGGAAAATTATTTAAAAAATCCGCGTGGTGGAAAACAAGTTTTTTAATTTCGATGAAAATTTTAAAATTCCAGACCAAAAGAACTACGTGAATTGGTTTAGAAACCGATAACCCCTTGGCATCAGGGAGAACTCTATAAACTTTATAAAGGAAGAGGGATGTGGAGGGAAGAATCAGTTCTCTTTCTCTGGAATCCGGAATCCGAGATGCGGAATCCAGGGTACGGCGTCCGGAATTCCGGATCCCGAGATCCGGTCCTTGGATTCCGGAACCTTTATTCCGAACCCGGAATTCTGGACCCCGGATTCCGGACCCGGAATTCTGGACCCGGAATTCTAGACCCTGGATTCCGGACCAGAGTTGCACGGACAGGGAAATTTTTTTTATACGGACAACGGACACGGACAACGGACAGCCAAAAATGTCCGGACAATGAACAACGGACACCAGACACCGGACAAAATTTTCCAAAATCGACAATTTTTTGCTGAAAAAATAGGATTTACCAATGGAAAATAGCCATGGAAAAGAACATCGGAGCTCATCCACCATTTTTACTGTTTTTTTAACGAAAAATTTGAATTTAAATTTTTCTGGTAAACGGACGGACAACGGACACCGGACACCGGACAGAAATTTTTTTCACGGACAGCGGACACGGACAACGGACAGCCGAAATGGCCGGACAACGGACAGCGGAAAGCGGACAACGGACTGTCCGTGCAACACTGTTCCGGACCCCGGAATTCTAGACCCCGGGGACCCGAAACTTCTAAGGTCCGGATTCCGGACTCAGGATCCCGGATCACGGATTCCGGACCAAAGATTCAGGACCCCGAATTCAAAACCCCGGAGTCTGGACCCCGGATTTCGGAACCCGGATTCTAGACCCCGGATGATCCCGGATTCCGGTCCCCGAATTCAGGAACCATGCCTCCGGATCCCTTCTCCGGCCCCCCTCTCTGGATTCTTCTCTCCACTTTCCTCTTCCTTTATAGTAATTTCCTTGAGTTCAATGGGTCATCCATCGTCGTGGGTCTAAAACTATTCACGAAGTTCTTACGCTCTAGTTTTGAAATTTTTTTCCAAGCATTTTTTGCCACGCAAATTTCTTTTATAATTTTTTCTCGTGTAAATGATATTCGAATTGTCACTTTTCAAAATGTTTTGATTACTTTCAATTTTAAGCCCATATTTTTTTAAATTTAAATGTTTTTAGATTTAATTAAAATTGTTTTTTATTTAATTATATATTTTTTAATTTTAAACCCGTAGCCCTCTCATTGTCTATACAAGATATCAAAAGGTGGTTAACTGACACAAAGTTTTTGACATTATTATAAACATTTTACCAGTTAACCATATTTTGATATCCTTCACAGAAACTGAGGTACACGGCTTGAAAGTCGACGGTTCGGGACCATTTTATCAAAATTTTTACCGAACCTCCTGTAATACTACAGTATTTTTGGTTTTCTAACTGTCACTGTTTCAAATAGTTTTCCTTATTGTTAGTCTTATATATTTTTTTACTGTGTTCTCTATTTTTTCACCCTTACACCATTTCTCTACTGATCAAGCTTTGCAACCCCATTTTGATCACTCAACACATCATTTCTGCAATATTTTAAATTTGCTTGACTTTGGCTCCTTTTTCTGACTTTGTAGAATTTCATGTTGACCAGTATACTTCTAACTATTCATTTTGCAAGCATTCTCACTAAATATAAATCCTAGAAGTCCCAGAATTATTGATTTCAAGTTTACACTATCAAAATGTCTAATCACCTACCATAAATGCTCCCATAGCAGTCCACCCGATATATGAACTTTGAGACTAATTATCTCGGTTCTTTTGAAAGTTATCAAAAAGTGATTCACTAATAAAATGTTTATCATAATATCACAAACATTTTGTTAGTTGGCCACTTTTTGATATCTTTTGAAGGAACCGAGATAATTGAGCTCAAACTGCGCAGCCCTTCCCAAATTTTCAATCTCCCACCTCACCGCGACGCGACACGCGTCGCATCCACCTGACACATCATGTGTCCCTCCGCTTTTCCCCATTTCTACTGGGCACACAACACATTTGCCCTTCATTCCCCCTATTGCTTCGTCTCTGTCTCATTCTCTTTTAACCAGTCTCTCGTCTCGCCTCTTTCCGCGTATGCTGCGTCTATTTTCTTTATCTCTTCTCCGTTCTCTTTTTATTCGTTCCTTTTTGTTTTTTTGTGTATAACTATTCTTTATCTGCAGCTTCTTCTCCCCTTCTTCTTCGTGTTTAAAACACCGCATTTTTTTTTCCACATGCGCGGAAGAGCGCGCAAAAGAGGGAGACGCAGAGAACACCGAATTATCGATTTTTCGGTTTTCTGCACGTTTTGGGTCGTATTCGCGTTTTGTCTAAATAAAATTATAATTTTTTGGTTAATTAGGTTAATTAAAAAACGGGAAACAATTTAAATAGGTGGGTTTTTTTATTTTAAATTGGTTTTCACGGTGAAAAATAGGAAAAACTAGATTTTACAGTGGCGGTGCGTTGAAAACGTGGTCTAGAAGAATGAAAAAGCGTACTGCTAAACTAAGACGTTTAGAATAAATACGTTTCCACAGGAAAATGGGCTAATAATACGTTTTTTGGGTTTTCCAGTAGTCGGCGAGTGAAAAGTAAAATGAAAATTTAACACTAATTTTAAGGCTTTTTGAAGTATCGAAATAGTAATACTTTATATGATTCGGAAGAACTAAAAATGCCGATTCTAAAAATATATCAATAGTTAAGAATTTCCATCTTTGAGCTGAGAAAAGTTGCTGCGCAGATGTGCAGCCGCGTAGCCAGGACGTTTTGTGTTTCTAGCGCGAAAGAGCGCGCAAAAGCGGGAGACGCAGAGAACATTGAATTATCGATTTTTCGATTTTTTGCACATTTTGGGTCGTATTCGTGTTTTGTCTGAATAAAAATTTATTGTTTTTTTAGGGTTTAATAGCCGCAAAACGGGTCAAATTATCGATTTTCGGATTTTTCTTTGAGCGTTGGCTTTTTTATATCTTCGAAAATGGGTTTTAAAGATTTTTATTCGTTTAATTTTTTTAGATACCTCAAAATGGAGGACGACGATAACGACGATATCCTCTGGTGTGAAAACGATGGGACTATGATGAGTCAGGAAGCCATCCAAAATATTAGAGAAAAGCAGAGATGTGAGAGGAAATTGGAAGGTTTTGAAATGAGAAAAACTTAATTTTCAGTGAGACGATCACTGTCGATAGAATGCATTAGAGTAGTCAGCGCAGAGGAGAGCAGAAGACGTCGTGGAGCAGAGAACAATAATGGTAAGGAACTTATCATTTGAACTTTGAGACGTTTTCGAACTTTTGGGATGTTTTAGAATTTTCGGGTCTTTTCGCAAATTTGGGACGTTTAAGTACTTTTAGGAAATTTACAAGAGAGTGTCGTTCAGAAATCTCTTCAGAATTTAATCTAAATTTATTCATTTATAGGATCGAGTATGGGCTTTTACGTAATCATAGTAGCTACCTGCAAAACTCGCTGAAACTCGAGAAAAATCGATCTGAAATTATAGCATCTTCACTAAGCTCATCCCTTCCCTTTTCTTCCTCTTCCTTCACTGCATTACGTGCAAGAGAAAAACATGCATCGATAGCCTAGTGCACTAGCCTATAGGCTACCGAGGCATGTTTTTATCATGCGTGCAATGCAGTGAAGAAAGGGGAGCAAAAGGGAGGCGATTAGTGAAAATGCTATAATTTCAGATCGATTTTTCTCGAGTTTGAGCGATTTTTGCAGGTAGAGACTATTATTACGTAAAAGCCCATACTCGGTTCTATAAATGAGCCTTCTTAGAGAAAATTCTGAAGAGATTTCTGAACGACATTCCCTAGTTAGGACGTTTGAGAACTTTTTTGACTGTGTCACTTTAGAACCACGACGTTTCAGAACCGCGACATTTTAGATCCGCGACAATTTAGAATTATGCTGTTTGGGAACCATGACATTCTAAACCACGACATTTCAGAACTGAAATGTTTTTTAACCGATACGTTTTAGAACCGTGACGCTTCAGAACCGCGACCTTTGAGAACCGCGAGAACCATGACGTTTTGAAATCACGGCGTTTTGAAACTATGCTGTTTAAGAACTACCCCGTTTCAAAAATGCGACGTTCCAGAACCGCGACAATTTAGAACCATGCCGTTATAGAACTGTGACGTTTTAGAACCATGAAATTTTAGAACCGCAAATTTTTAGAACTACGACGTTTTAGAATCGCGAATTCTAAATTTTCAGCTGCACCTGAAGCTGAAGCTCCTCCACAAAATGAAGCTCCTCTAAGAGCTCCTCCAATTTATATCAATCTTGACGATGACGAAGATCTCATTGAGCTCGAGGTACAGAATGTAGCGAATCCTGAAGAAGCGGACCCAGAAGAGGTGGACCCAAATGTCGTGATCCTAGAAGTCGTGGAATTAGAAAAAGAGGAGCCAGAAGAAGTTGTCCCAGAAGACGTGGATCCAGTTGATCCAGAGGAAGCAGATCTTGAAGAAGTGGATCCTTATGAAGCAGATCCAGAAGACGTCGATCCAGGAGAAGCTGTGGACGTCCTGATGCTGGAAGAAAGACCGAGATCCAGTTCAGACATCGAGAACATTCCAGAAGCTCCAGAATCTGAGCTCGTCAGACCAGAAGGCGTCAGAAGATACAAAACGAGAAGCTTCCCAAATCCAGTGAAACGGTCCGCTCCAGAAGCACCTCAAGCTTCAGCGAAGCGTCAAAGATCGGAGGAGCCGACGACTTCAGCGAGCTCATCAGAAGCAAGTATGCGGTCGAATCGGAGATCTAGAAAGAAGATTCCAGAAGTTGTCCTAGGTGAGTTGAACAATTTTTTGTTCTAAAATCAAAAAATTCAAATTTTCCGATTTTCAGATCGGGGTGTGATCCTTCCAATCGGAACGGCTCGCGTTCCATTCCAGTTTCCTGCTGACTACATCCCACCACCTCGTCCAAAGATCAAGAATCAACCACTAACGGAGGATGATCAATGTGAAGTCGCCATCGTTCCAGACGTTCTGTCTCCAGAAGACCAAGCAGCATATATAGATGCAGATGATGATCACGAAGAAGAGCTCTGGGTACCGGAACCCGGCATGACCATTGGCGCCAGGAAGAGCATCCATTTCAACTACTGGAAGCCGATTTTCCGACAATTCGCTGGACACATCCCAATGGAGCGGGCTCTTCAGCACTTGATGCGTAAGGATTACTGTACTTCGGAAGCTCTGGACACGGTGGATCAGTGTCTGAAAACACTTCCACAGTTCTTGAAGCCATTGTGTGTTGGACAGGCGGTTAAGCTCAGCAAGCTCATCAAGGATCAGAATATGGATAGGAGAAAGATCCAGGAAAAAGTGGTGAGTTTACAAAGATGGCCTAGGATTGGGAATTTCTAGGCCACCTTCGTTTTTGACCTAGAAATAGCATGACATCCATGGCACGTGTTTTCTAGGCCATTTAGAATAGTGGCCTAACTCTTTTAAGTTGAGTTTTTATGTCACTATGGTAAATGACCTAGAAAACACACCAAATGAATATTAGGCCATTACTAGCTAAAAAAAGTTGGTGGCCTAGAAACCTCAACTTGCAAAAGTTAGGCCAGCTTAGTAAATAACCTTAAAATAGCCTGATATCCATTTGACGTGTTTTCTAGGCCATTTAGCATAGGGGTCTAACTCTTGTAAGTTGAGTTTTCTAGGCCACCAACTTTTTTGACCTAGAAATGACCTAATATTTACCAGATGTGTGTTCCTAGGTCAGCTAGCATAGTGGCCTAACTTTCGCAAACTGACTTTTCTAGGCCACTATGGTAAATGACCTAGAAAACAAACCATAGAAATATCAAGCCATTACTAGGCCAGAAAAGTTGCTGGACTAGAAAACTCAATTTGCAAAAGTTAGGGCTCTAGGAAGTACTCTAAACGAGTTAGAATCCAAAATTACATTTTTCTAGTTTCAAATGAGACATGCCCCTTTGAATACATCTTGAATGCAATATATCCTTTCCAGATGAGGAACTACCATCTTGGCGAGGTCCAGATCTACCACCACCAATTCCTCCGTCGCTTCCTCCTCCAGGCACACTGGCGAAGAGCCTGCAACTGTGACGACTTCTTAGTAGAGGAGATGGATTATGTGCAGAGGGTTGGATGCTCCAACTGTACCAAGCACATCAAGAAGTCGCCTCTGGATCCATCACGGCTTTGTCTCATATGCCAATACTATGAAAAGATCACGGGAAAACGGCGAGACGTCAAGGAGGTGGTTTTTTTCAAGGAGGAGGAAGAGATTCTGGATCGATGGGTTCTGGAGGAGAGGATTCAGAAAAGGAAGATGTCACTTGCAGAGATTTACAAGATCATGGAGACGGACACCTCAGAAAGACAGAAAAGGAAGGATCTGACGGATGAAGAAAGGAGTATGCTGTCGGAGAGTGAGCTGAAGTTAGATGGAGCAAGAATAGTGGAGCTCCTGAAGCCGTTCGAGATGCATCTTCATGGGTGTGATTGCAAGAAACGTCCACAAATCTTCCGGAAAGTATTCTCAACGAAAGAGGAGGATCAATTCCAGAAGTCACTGGTGAGACATCGTGGAGATCAGTGTAAGGCGGCTGAAGAGCTTGGAGTCCCAGTGGAGATGATGGAACGATTTGTCGAGGTGTACCCGGAGACGCATAAGATATGGACGGTGAGCAGGACGTTTTTGAACTTTTTGATAGATGTCGCAACTTTGACATTTTGCAACCGTGACGCTTCGCAACCACAATCTTTCCTAACTATAAATTTTGGCAACTATGACATTTCACAACTATGACATTTCGCAACTAGGACAATTCGTAACAACTGATCGTTTCACAACTATGATGAAATGCGTTGCAAAATGTCATGGTTGCGAAATTGCACAGTTGCGAAATGTCATAGTTGCGAAATGACATAGTTGCCAAATATGTCAATACAGGGTGGCCGATAAGTATAGGACGCTCGCGTCTCTGACGTTATCTGGACAGACGAGAAGATCTTCACTATTGAACCTCTTCCCAACCGTCAAAACCAGAGACAGTTATTGTCAAAGGATGACAGCATGTCTCCGAAACGTCGTCTTGCCCATAACCGCCTTTTCCCGAAAAGTGTCATGGTTTGGGCCGGTATCACGGCAACCGGTAAAACTCCGTTGGTTTTCATTGAAAGAAATGTGAAAATCAACTCGGAGGTGTACCAAAAGATTGTGTTGATGGATAATTTGTTACCCTGGGTCACTCAGCACTTTGCTGGTGGTCCATTTATCCTTCAACAAGACTGGGCACCGTCCCATGGCTCGAGATCGACATTGGCCGTCTTGGAGGCGCATTTCCCTGGATTCCTGGACAAGAACTTGTGGCCTGCTTCCAGCCCGGATCTCAATCCGATGGATTTCAGCGTTTGGGGCATGTTGGAAGGGAAGATCGCGGGAAAAGTTTTTGCTACTGTCGATGACTTGAAGGCCGCTCTCGAGGTAGCATGGGCTTCGATCGACGACGGATACCTGCGGCGCACTGTCAATTCGGTGAAGAAACGTTTAAGAGTCTGTGTCAAAGCTCGTGGATCCAACTTCGAATTTCTCTTGTAAAATCAAATTTTCTGCTTATTTTTTGTTGTTTAATAAAGGTTGTTCTCGAAAAATCCTCAAATTGAAAAAATGGGAGCACTTTCAAAACGTCCTATACTTATCGGCCACCCTGTATAAGTTGTCAGGTCAAAATTATCAAATTTTAAATCAAATTTTTTCAGGGAAGCCGCTCCAAGAAGTTCTTCCATTTGAGGAATCGAATCTTGGTTCCAGACCTGCCTCCTGGAATCGAAAGACTGTCAGTGTATAAGCCAGGACTCGGCGAGCCGTGGTTGCCGACGCAGGAGATGATGAGGCTAGCAGCTGAAGAACCAAGAAAGAGCCAAAAAGATGCCAAAGGGTCCGCACCTCAAAGTTCTGCTGAAACTGAGCAACCATCGAAGAGCCAGCGTGGTGTCAGACGGTCCAGGAAAACTAGATAATTGATTAATTGGCCAATTAATAGGAGATAATTTTTAGGGTTCATTTTCCTAGTTTCTCTTTTTCTAGATACTTCTTCTTTAGCTATCCTTTTTTTCTATACTTCCAGTTTATTTAATTCTCAATTTCCTGGTTTTTTATGATCTTATTTTCCCGAGTTTTCTTTTTTACATTTTTGATTTGAAGGGGTTTTTAATTCCAAATCCCGATTTTTCTGTTCCATACACAATTTTTATCTCAAACTTCTCCTTTTTCCATGATTTCTTTTTTTTTCTTCTGTTCTTGGCGTTGTAATATTATCTATATCATGTTTTTTCAAGTGTTCTTTTTGCTCCGGGTATTATAAAACTTTTAATTTTTTTTCGAATAAAAAGCAGTAATTAAAAATATGGATTTCACGAATCCAAAGCAGAAAAGTGAAAATTTTCATAAATTTAAAAGTTTTTGAAACCAGGACAATAAAAATCTGGCAAATTTCGCAACTATGACATTCCGTAACTATGCTATTTTTCATTTATGACAATCCGCATTTATGCCATTTCGCAACTATGACATTTCGCAGCTATTATGTACATTTTGTAGCTATGACATTTTGCGACTAGGAAATTTCGCAACTACGTCATTTTGCAACTATAACATTTCGGAACTATGACATTTCGCAGCTATTATGTACATTTTGCAACTATGTCATTTCGCAACTGTGTCTTTTTGCAACTATGACATTTTGCAACTATAACATTTCGGAACTATGACATTTCGCAACTATGGAAGTTTACAACTATGTAATTTCGCAACTATGTTATTTCAGAACTATGTCATTTCAGAACTATGACATTTTGCAACTATGGAAGTTTACAACTATGTCATTTCGTAACTATGACATTTCGCAACTATCTGTATTTTGCAACTGGCTTCGCAACTTAAAAAATTTTGGTTTTTTGAAATAATTTTTTTTCGGTTTCAAAATTTCGATTTTTGAGTTTCAAATCCAATTCAATTAGTACTGTCTCGTTTTTTCCATGAAAAAAATTTGAAATTTCAAAAATATAAATTTTGATCTTTTTCGATCTACCGGCGCGGGAGCGAGATTTTTAAAAAGAATTTCTCAAAATCTAATTTTTAAAAATTCAATTTTTTGATTTTTTTTTTGTTTTTTCTCTAGCTTATTTTTCAAAATTTCGGCTATTTTTTGTCTGAAAATCTCAAATTTTCCAGCCAAAAACCAATAATGCAATCTACTACTACTCTCCAATCTAACATCTACACGGATAAATGGACTTCCACCCCATGGGCCGTTTTCTACGATGGACCACTTTCTCCAGTATCCTCAACGTCTTCTTCCGAGAATTCCGAATCTCCAGAATCCTCTTCTCATCCAGAATTGCTACTCTACAGTACCCCGAACGTAAAACTACAGTACCCCGAACGCGTCGAATGGAGAACGGTGTCATTTATACGTATCGTGGGAATCAATTGATTGCGAAATCCGTCGCTAGAAAACCAAAACCGTACTACGAGCGAAAGAACAAAATAGTGTGCGGAGCCAAAAATGAGCCGGAAAGGATGAGCACGAGATCGATGAAAATTGGAGGAAACCGGAAATAGGAAGGGAAAAGTGAAATTAGTGAGTTCGAATTTTGGAAAAATCTTGAAAATCTTTGAGTTTATATATCTCTGCTTTGGTAAGAGATATCAAAAAGCTGTCAACTGATAAAATATTTATCATAATATCAGCAACATTTTATCAGTTGACAACTTTTTCATATCTTTGACAGAAAATGAGATATATGAGCTGAAGTTGACGGTCAATAAATTTCAATTTTAAAAAATTGGGAATTCATGAAAACTACAAAACAGTATTTTTTAAATGGGTTTTGTTTTATCGGTTTGAAAAACTATAAAAAAGGGTTGTGATTTTGAAAATAACTTTTTAAAATTGATTTTTGAACTAGATACCGTAATCCAACATTTTCAACAACTGGTATTGGGAATCCTGTTACCCCTGACGTTAACCCAATTTAACTCGATTTTTGTACTAGATATCAAAAAGTGGTCAACTGATAAAATAATACTGATATTATGATAAACATTTTGTTAGTTAACAACCTTTTGATAGCTTTCACAGAAACCGAGATAAATTGGCTGAAATTCAGAGGAGAGGGCAAAAGTTTTCGAAAAAAAGAAAAAAATTCCAGTTTCATATTTATTGTAAACTTTGAAACTTCTGTCAATTTTGATAGTTTCAATTTGACGGTTTCGTGAAAAACTGAACCTCTAAAAGTGAATTTTTAAAATAGTGCTAAATTTAAAAATTTAAGGATCAAAATTTTAAAAATAAACTTTGAAAATTTTGATCCGTTTTTCATACAATTTGCTGTTACATGAGTTTTATAAAATTTTAAGTTTCTGAAAAGACTTAATTAGTGTTGTGGATTTTCAATCAAATATGCGAAATCTCTTGAATGCGAAAAATCTAAATTTCAAACTCATAAAAGGATCCTCAATATTTAAAACTTTGATCTATTTTATCTCGGTTCTTGTCACAGATATCAAAAAATAGTCTACTGATAAAATATTGCTGATAGTATGATAAACATTTTATCAATTGACCACTTTTTGATATCTTTTGCAGGAACCGAGATAAATATGGTCAAAGTTGAAATCACAGTTTTTATTTTTTCAAAATTGAAAAATAGTTCAGTTTCATTATTTTTGTAAATTTTGAAACTGTCTCTAATTTTGGTGACATAGTCGGTATAATTCACGATTTTAGAGTTCAGAAATGGAGAAATTTGAAAAATTTAGTTTTCCAAAAATTGGAACTTTCACTGTTTTATGAGATTTGTAACAGTTTAAATCAATAAAGCACATTGTGTCTGCGTCTCCACCTTTTATGTTCTATTTAGGCTTTTCATCGATATACCTACCGTATACACTTCGCATAAACTGCTCTCTAACCTTAATTGTATCAAAAGGTTGTGATTCTTCCGATCCATCTGTAAATTCTAGAATTTCAATCAAGCTTCAAAAGAAAAAAATTGAAATTCAATTTTTTGGTTTAAACAAATTACTGATTCGTAGTTTTCATAAATTATTCAAGGTTTAAAAACGAAATTGGTTGAAGCTCTCATATACTATTCCTCTTATTCGATCATCAACTTGAACTTGAAGCCCATATAACTCATTTTTTGTGAAAGATGTCAAAAATATGTCAACGGATAAAATGCTTATCATCATATCAGCTACATTTTATTAGGTGACTACTTTTTGATATCTGTTACAGGTAATGAGATATATAAGCTTAAAGTTGAAAGACGCCTAGGAGATCACAGAATTTTAATTTCAAAAAGTTGGAAATTTATGAAAACTACAAAACTGGAAAAATTCCAGTTTCATCATTTTTGTGAATTTTTGGAACTACCTTCAATTTTGATAATTTTCGCTTTTGTGGCTTTTTCCCGACGAATCTAAAAATGTTAGAATTCAAAAAAAAAAAACAAAAAATTGAAAAAAAAATTCCAGCCATAAAAAAAATTACTGTTTCGTAGTTGTCATAAACTTCCAATTTTTAAAAATTGAAAATTCGTTCGCCCTCAAATTCTGGCCCATATATCTCATTTCCTGTGAAAGATGTCAAAAGTAAGTCAACTGATAAAATGCTTATTATCATATCAGCTACATTTTATCAGTGGACAACTTTTTGATATCTTTTACAGGAAATGAGATAAATCATCTCAAATTTCAAGTTTTCCTTTTTTTTCAGACAAACTCACTCCATTCACTGATCAACTCAAAAAGCTTCTCAACCCAAAAATATTTATTCATCTTTTTTTTCCTATTCAACTTTTGTAGTATTGTCTATTTTTTTACCTGTTTTACCACCCTTTTTTGTGAATTTTGTATCTTAAAATGTCAAATAAATGTGTTTTTAATATTTAAATCTTTGAATTTCAGATTTGTTGTTCTTTTCAGATCATTTCCAACCAGTTTGAGCGGTTTTTTTTGTTTTTAAGATAACTACCGTAAACACTCCAATAGAACACCACCCGGACCGTCTACTTTGAACTTATATATCTCATTTCTTTTGAAAGATATCAAGAAGTGGTCAACTGATAAAATGTTTATCACAAAACCAGTAACATGTTATCTGTTGACAACCTTTTTTATATCTTTCACAGAAAATGAGATATTTTAAGCTTAACGTTGACGACAGAATAAATAAATCACTGAATTTGTATTTTGAAAAATTGGAATATTATGAAAACTACGAAACATTGTTTTTTTTGGTTTAAAAAATTACAAAAAAAGGAAATTCTAGTCCAAAAAAGTTGTGTGTTTCTGAAAATACTTTTTTCATTAAAATTCGAACTAGGTACCGTAATCCAACATTTTAAACACCGGTAAGAGGAAGCTGGGTACCCCTGACTTTAACCCAAGTTATCTCGGTTCCAGTGAAAGATATCAAAATGTGGTTGACTGATAAAATGTTAATCATATTTTGACTAATATTTTTACAGTTGACAACTTTTTGACATCTTTCACAGGAATTGAGATAAATTGTTTTAAAGTCAAAGGAGGGAGCACAAAATTTTTTGAAAAAATATCCAGTTTCATATTTTTTGTAACTAACGTGTTTTCACATTTAGAATGTTATATTTACAAAATTAGAGGTCAGAAATGGAAACGTTTTGAAAAATACATAAAAATTTTTCAAAAAATTTACTGTTTTATGAGTTTTGTAATAATTTAGGTGAAAACAACGGTAATTTATTACGCGCGTGAGTATTTCTCTTCCCGTTTCGAGAATATTAACTTTACAGAAAATGGCTTCTCGTAAAAACAAGCCGATCGTCCAAGTTCAACGATATGCAATGCGATTCAAAAAAAAGAACGAAAATGGAACAGAGCTTTTTTACTGTGTCGAGCGGTAAAAAATTGCAGCATTACTATAAAGCAATATTTTTCCAGAGAAAGACGAGCTCGATGTGATGCAGCTTATCATTTCGACAGAATGAACAACACGTTCACTGTTAAGAAGCAACATGTGAGACACGACGAGGATTTTGTCAGAAGTGAAGTTAGTATCAATCGATAGAATGTAACAGAATAGTCGTCACAGCAAACGATTTTTCTTCAGGCATTCCTCGTGCGCCAGGAATTGAAAAAAATGTGCGAATGATTGAAAACCTCGTGAAGCGGTTAATGAGGTTCGAGCCAAGTTCTCTCCAGTTGCTTCAGTCGCTTGTGGTTAGTACACAACATCATAAAGTGCCTTATAAACAATTACATATTTTTGATAGGATCCTAAAATCAATTTTCAGCTTTCATCGATGACTTGATCAAGTATTATATGGATGACACCGTCCGATATCAGCCGAAAATGTGGAGTTGCACTGAGCGAACGATGAATAGGATACATCGAACAACAAATGTAGTCGAGTCGTGGCACAAACTATTATCGGTAAAATTGATTTTAAAATAGCATTTTCCTGAAAAAATACCATTTACAGAGTGTCCGATCCCAAAAAAACTCATCAAGACGCTAATAAATCAGCCAATCCCGCCAAATATGCCTTTGACTGGTCTCAATTTATTAAACGCAATCTCCGACGCCCGTTCTGTTTAAAAGTCATGAATTCTTTCTTTTTTTAACACATATTTTCTTTTTTCAAATTGTTTTTTTTTAATTGTTTTTTTCTGTATTCAAATAAAATGTTTTTTTTGTTGTAAAAATGATATTTTTCTGGAGAAAACTTGAAATTTTCAAAGGTAATGCAAGCGCGCTCTGTTGCTAACAGAGTTCCAATTCGGGACAGTTCGACACCGAATCAGTTCGAGTTGGAACAGTTCGATTCCGTTCTTGTTCTGTTCTGGGCGTGTTCGAAAAAGGGACAGTTCTAATTCGAACGAGTTCTATTTCGGGACAGTTCGATTTCGGGAAAGTTCGAGTTCATTGTACCCTCTTACAAACTCATAAATTATATTTTTTAATTTAAAATTTTTAATAAAACCCAACAACCAATAAACGAATGCTCAATAATTTCAAATTAGACCCATTTTGTCTCATTTCCAGTAAAAAATATCGAAAAGTGATGAACTGATAAAATGTGTATCATATTCTCGAAAATAATGACCGAGATAAATTGTCTTAAAGTCAGAGGAGATGCAAAAAGTATTTGAAAAAAGTTCCAGTTTCATATTTTTTGTAAATCGAAACTGGTGAAATTTGAAAATTTTGAACTAACAATTTTTGTGAGAAAATTTACTGTTTTATGAACTTTGTAATATTTTAGATTATTTTAAACAGTTGATTAGAAAACGGGTTCCTCTAAACTCACGAAAAAACACTTTTCACACTCGAAACTTGTATTTTTTTTCTGATAAATTAAATTCGATCCTCCAATGAATTCAACGCTCCAGTAGAAGAGCCTAAATTTTGACTCATTTATCTCAGTTCCTCTAACAATAGAATAGAATAGAGATATAAAAAATTGTGTCAGCTGATATACTGTTGAACATACGACGATGAATATTTTATCAGTTGAGATCTCTTTGATATCTTTTAGGGAATCCGAGTTAGATTTGACCGAAGTAAGGAACAATTCCAGTTTCATGACTTTTCTAAATTTTGAAACTGCTTTCAATTTTCATTATCTTCTCTTTATCGGTACTTTCTATGAATCAAAAAATGTGAAAATTGAAATTTTTTATTTGGAAAAATACTGTTTCGTAGTTGTCGTAAATTTCAACTTTAAATAATGAAATTCACTGTTCCTAACTTATTGATGAACTTTGAGCCATTTTATCTCAATTCCAGCGCAAAATATCAAAAAGTTCTCAACTGATAAATAATTTATTATATTATCAGTAACATTTTATCAGTTAACAAAATTTTGATATCTGTTACAGGAAATGAGATAAATTTGACCGAAGTAAGGAAAAATTCCAGTTTCATTACTTTTGTAAACTTTGAAACTGCCTCCAGTTTTGATTATCTACTCTTTGGTATTTTACAATGAATCTAGAAATGTTGGAATTTTAAAAAATCTGAAAAGTTAAAAAATTTTCTTTAAAAAATGCTGTTTCATATTTGTTATCAATTTTCGAGTTTAGAAATTAAAATTCAATGGTCCCTACACAACCGTCAGCTTTAAACCCATTTATCTCGGTTCCTGTGAAAGATATCAAAAAGTTGTCTACTGATAAAATGTTCATCATAATATCAGTAACATTTTATTGGTTGATTACTTTATGATATATTTTACAGAAAATGGAATAAATTGACTCACAATTGAAGTATTTCTATTTTCAGACAAACTCCATTCACTGATCAACTCAAGGAAAAACTTTTCAACCCAAAAACTATTCATCAATCTAGCCAACTTTTTTTCTATTTAATTTTTGTATTATTCTATTTTTTAACCTGTTTTACCACCCTTTTTTGCGAATTAGGTATCTCAAAATGTCTAATAAAATAGTCTTTTTTTTTTCGAACTTTTTTTTTGGAATTTTTGGAATTTCATGAATTCCATTTTTCTACTTTTGTCCCAAGAATGTTAATCCTATTCTCCCAAAAAAAACCTCAAAGTGTTCACATCAGATTATATGTATTTTCCAATTTCTCTCTCGAAAAAAGAAAACTTGTTTACATTTATTTTTTCGTCTTAAAAAAAATGTAAAGATTCAAAAAACAGTATGAATCTGATAGTTTTTAGGCGGCAGAAGAAGATAGAAGACGACGTCCTTCAGGCAACAGAATAACATTTTTCTTTTTTTTTTAGTTTTGGATTTAAATTGAAAAACCAGTTTCCTCGTACCCGCCTCCTCTCGTCTTGTGGTCATCTAACATTTTTCTTTACATCATCATCATCTTCAAAAAATTCCTTTTTTTTAAGTTTGAATCTATACTTTTTAGTAAAAGTTTTCATTTTACAGTTCCCCTCTTGGCAGAATGAGTAGGTCAAAATCGCTAGTGGTCATTGGATTAGTCGTTTTATTTATCGGTGCAGCTGAAGCGGCGAAATTTTTGGATCAGGTGAGATTTGAGAGCCTATTATCTCGGTTCCTGTGAAAGATATTGAAAATTGCTTAACTAATAAAATGTAGCTGATATAATGATAAGTATTTTATCAGTTGACTATTTATTGATATCTTTCACAGGAAATGAGATATATGAGCTCGAACTTGACGGGGTTGGGGCTCTAGTTCGAGGAGGTAAGAAGTTTTAGAGCTTCTTTATCTCATTATCCTGTGAGAGGTATCAAAAAGTTGCTAACTAAGAAAATGTTACTGATATTATGATAAATAATTTATCAGTTGATAACTTGTTGCTAGCTTTTACAGGGAATGAGATATGTGAGTTTAAAGTTGGTGTGTGGGGAGGGACATTCTATTAAAGTGTTCTCGTGATCATTTCTGTTAATAAAAAAGAATTTAAATGTGATAAACAAACATCAAAAACATTTGGTTTCTTTTAATAAAAACTAGCTGGAACAGTTAAATAATGTTTTAGTGGAAATTTGAAATGATTTTTTTTTCAAAAATGCTCTGAAATTTTTGGAGGAAGTAAACATTTTTCGAAATTGAGAAAAAAAGAAAAAAAGAAATGAGATATATGGGCTTAAAGTTGACAGCTTGGGTGATTCTATCAGATTACTCACGGTAAGCATCACTTGCACTTGGCAAAGTGCGTCAACATTAGACAATTTTTTTTTCTATAATAATGAAAACTATCTGAAAAGGTTAAAATTCAAACATATTTTATTTTTGGGGAGAATTTGAAGTTTGTAATAAATTATATTTAAGGTGGTAACTTTGAAACTTTTGGAAAAATATAAAAACTTGAAATAGACAATCAAAAATAATACCGTAAAACCTCTAATAGAACGACACCCGGATCGTCCACTTTGAGCCTATATATCTCACTTCTTTTGAAAGATATCAAAAAGTGGTTAACTAGTAAAATGTTTATCAGGATATCAGCAACATTTT
>NC_013487.2:1029246-1035267 GCF_000004555.2 Caenorhabditis briggsae | reverse complement strand
TCAGGATATCAGCAACATTTTACTAGTCAGCCACATTTTGATATCTTTCACAGAAAATGAGATATATAGGTTCAAAGTGGACGATCCGGGTGTCGTTCTATTAGAGGTTTTACGGTATTCAAAATTATAAAAAACCCATGAAAACTCTATGAAACAGATGAAAAATTTCTTCACATAAAGTCGACAAAATTTTTAAAAATAGGGATTTTGAAATTTTAAAAATGTTTGGACCAGGAAAGTTTTTTGGGGATAATTTGAACAATTTTCGAGAGAATATAAAAAATAAACTGTTGAATTTTCTGATAATATCCAAAAAACTGTAAACAACAGATGAAAAAAATTTACTATTTCAATATTGTGATTTTAGGGATTTTAGAAATTGCTGTTTGATTGTAATCAGATGTAGAGTAGAAAAAAAAAGTTCCTGTTATTAAAAGACCTCTGACGATTTGAACCTTTGGTTGAGGTACGCGGGGGAAGCTAATGGTAGCCAAAAAAGGTGCAAATACCGTTACCTTAAAATTTTCTCTGGAAATCGCCAGATCGTATCTATACCGAAGCAATCATTTTTTTACTTTCGAAGTTTTATGGAAGTTTTGAAACTGTGAATTATATAGTTTGGAGAACACATTAAACTTCCAAAAAAACTGTAAAAGTTACGGAAAATTTAATACCGTAAACAGTAACATAAAAACCTTCCTAGTTTCTAATAATGCATTAATTTATCTCGGCTCCCATGGAAAATTTCAAAATCTTTCCCAACTAATAAAATTATCATACAATGATAAATATTTTATCAGTTTACAACCTTTTGATATCTTTTACATTAAATGAGGTATATGAGTTTAAAGTTGAAGGTTGAGAGGGACATTCTATCAGCCTAATAATATCAAAAAATAAAACAAATCAAATGAAATCTGAGTGAAACCGGAAAACTTCTTGACATGAAGTTGGCAAAAATTTTAAAAATTGGCTGGTGCTTGAAAAAATAAAGACTTTGCAGTTTCGATTTTGCAGTGCTTTTAGAAAATTTCAAAACCTTTGGATCAGATGAGATTTCGGGGAAAATTATATTAATTTTGAAGAAAAATATACAATTATAAATATTTCAAGTGTATAATAATATTCAAAAAATATATGAATCGAATGAAAACTAGGTGAAATGGTAAAAAAAATTAGCAGGAAATTGAAAATTCGGAAAACCGGAATTTGCAGTTTCAATTTTCTGTTTTACCGTAAAACCTCTAATAGAACGACACCCGGATCGTCCACTTTGAGCCTATATATCTCATTTTCTGTGAAAGATATCAAAATGTGGCTGACTAGTAAAATGTTGCTGATATCCTGATAAACATTTTACTAGTTAACCACTTTTTGATATCTTCCAAAAGAAGTGAGATATATAGGCTCAAAGTGGACGATCCGGGTGTCGTTCTATTAGAGGTTTTACGGTACGTCTACCTTTTTGAAGAAATTATTGCATACGCCGTTCAGGTTCGTTTGCATTTTGCATTAAAAAATTTTCTGTTATCAAAATTCATTCGAGGCATTGAACTTGTGGGTTAAATATTGGAAGTGACGAGCGCGCAGCAGCCTGAAGGTTACGGTATCCACAAAAGGGTGCAAACACTTTTCGAATTTGTAGACACTGTTCCTCGTCCAAATTCAAGCGAGTGAAAACTTTATTTTCCAACATTAAAAAAAGATTATGAAATGATATATTTTTGTTTAGTTCGCCGAACACACGAAATTCGAAAACTGGTCGAAAAAATTTTCAAATGTCACAATTTCCTAAGAAAACAGGACCAGTGGCTTCTTGGTTAGAGTACTTCTATGATAGATAAGGTTCGGCGGCCCAGAAACTATCTTTTGATTCGAATGAGTGATAAATATTGTTTTGTTAAAATTTCATGAAAGTTTTGAAACTGTAAAAGTTCGCCGAACACAGTACAAATTGAAATTCTAAAATTACAGTTTCACAAAAGTCACAAATATCACAATTTTCAATAGTGTCGTTTTTTTCCGGTCTCAAAACAAGCGATATCAGTTCTTCATGGTTCCCAACGAAGTGGCGAGGTCAGACAGTGTACTTGTGAAGAGATGAAAGACTGTTATCATCAATCGAAACTGCAAGCATTGGATTGTTTCGAGACGTGCTGGAAGTCTGAAATTAAGAGAGTGAGTTCTCATTAGGGCGAAATTGCTGCTTTTCTATGAGAGACATAAAAAATGGTTAACTAACAAAAAGCTTACTGATAATGTGATAAGCATTTCATCAGTTAATCACTTTTTGACATCTCTCACAAAAAATGAGATATTTGGGCTTAACGTTAACGGTTTGGGGCACTAGCTCCTGAGAAGTAAGAAGTTTTGGAGCTCAATTAACTCAGTTCCGATAAGAGATATCAAAAATCTGTCAACTGATAAAATTTTTTTCTTATTATCAAAAATACTTTTGTAGTTTGCATTTTTTCATATATCTTACAGTAACCGTTATAATTGAGCCTATCAATAGAGCGCACTTTGAACAACTTTTTTCAGTTCAAACTAACCGACAATCCGGACGACCTGAAAGCCTGTTTTGACGCCAAAAAACCATTCGTGGACCAGGTTATCAATTGTTTCCAAACGAAAGTCAAAGCGTGAGTCATATTTTTTCGGAATAAAATTTATATTTTTTCGGAATAAAATTTTCAGATAAATATGTTTTCAGATGCACCGAGAACGGGGAACCAGGCGTTCGTGTTAAAGAATATGACTATAAGGATATGATCAAGAGAGTGGAGGATGCCGTTAATTCGCAGATTAATGCGTTTTTGAGGTCTATTGGAAATGATAATGTTAAGGTTGGTGGAAGTAGGGGAAAAAATGGGTCAAAACTGGGCCAAAAAAGAACCAAAAACAAGCCAAAAATGGACCGAAAACCGGATCAAAAATAGGCTTCAGGAACCCGTCAGAAAAGACCAAAAACAGGCGACAAATGGGTCGAAAATGGGTGGGCCCAAAACAGACAAAGAACGGACCGAAAATGGGATATCCTCTAACTTCCTTCAAAATTAATATTTTTTGACCAAATAAAATGAATACTGTAGGACAATTCAAGAGCTACAAAATAATAATTAACTTCTAAACTGTACCTGACTTATGAAAAAAAAAGTTACAGGACAAATAGATTTTAGAGCTGACCCGTAACTTGACAAGTTTTTTGATGGTGGAATTGAATAGTGCTTTAAAAGTTATATCAAAATAAATGTATCAGAAAATATTGAAACTGGCAGGGTCCATTGCGAAATCATTCCAACCAAAAATAGATTAAAGTTTAAAGTTTTCTGTTTCAAGTGCAACAGAAATGTTTTAGAGGTTTTTCTTCTACTTGATGCAACGGTTTTCTCGATTGGTTATCTTCAAATTTTTTGAAGGACCCAAAAATTCGAACTGCAAGCATTTTGTTCAGCGGAGCGCGGTTGCACGATGTCAAAAACTGTCTTTTTGGAAAATTTTGAAAATCTAGTTTCCAGTAAAAAAAATGATAAACTTTAAAAAAGACACGCTCCATTGAAAACTTCCAAAATCACAAAAATATTTCAGGCAGTAGTAACAGCTGGCACAGCGATAGCTCAATGCGTGAAGACGTGTTTCCTGGAGAAGAACAAAGATGGATTCTGTTTCAATCGAATCGGATGTGAACCTCAGATTGAGGATCGCAACGCACGGATAGCAATTCGTCAGTGTTCGAGATCAGTGGCGTGGAAAAAGGAAATGGAGACGTTCTGTCATTGCTCAAGTGCTGCTGGCATTAAGTGAGTCTTACTGTAGCTTTTAAAGCAAAAATACCTTAAACACTCTAATAGAACTCTCCAACAAAATTTTGTGCTATTTCATCTAGTTTTTTTTATGAAAAAAAGAGCCAAAAATGACAAAGTGTACCAGATGGCTCAGTGGGATTTGACAGCAAAATTTACGGTCCACGAGACCAAAGTTCGATTCCTCCCGGGATTCAACATTTTTTATCATTGTTTAGACCTCAAAAATAATAGTTCTAGACACACGTGAGGTGTAGGAAAATAAAACTTTGAGAATTGAGGTCTGAACATGTGCTCCCTTACTTTGAGTTCAATTATCTCAATTTCTAAAAGAGATATTAACAAGTGGTCAACTAATAAAATGTTTATCATAATATTAGTAATATTTTATAAGTTAACGAAATTTTGATATCTCTTATGGAAACTGAGATAATTGAGCTTAACGTGGTCTATCAGCTGATCTGCACAGGCGCCGACCGAGTTGGCGCTACTAACTTTAAGCCAATTTATCTCAATTTCTAGAGGAGATATCAAAAAGTGGTCCACTAACATAATTTTCATCATAATATCAGTAAAAGTTTATCAGTGGACAAATTTTTGATATTTCTTTTAGAAACTGAGATAATTCAGCTACACGCTTTCAATTTTTTATTTTTTCAGTGGTCTCTCCAGCTACTGTGGAATGCTCAACATTATTGGATAAAGCGGGGATAAAACTTTTTTCAAACATCAATTTTCTTATATTTCAATTTTTCATGCAGAAGTAATAAATTTTTCTTGTCTAAAGCAATTTGTCTGTTGTTTGAAACCGCAAAACATCACAATTTGGTTTGTGTTCGAATCGAAAAACAACAAGAAGACGTCATTTCAGTGATCATTTGTTTTTTGGGGACAAATAAAGGATACACAAACTGTGTGTGTGTATGGTGATCATGACATTGGTGAGGGGTTAGAAGATCACTTGGGTAAACAGCTAAACCCCGCCCACAAACAATTGGGCGGCACGCTTTTCCATATATTTATAACTTTCAGAAAATTGTTGCAATGAGGGAAAACACTTAAAACATGTCGAAAGCTCACAATGCGAATATTTCAAAGGCGGAGTTTTACAGGTTTTCCGGTTCTATAGCTCTCAAAAGTTTCCTAGAGAAATCCAATTTGGAAATTTCGTTCAATATTAAGATGGAAATGAAACAGTGATAATTTTGTAATCCTAAAATTGTTGTTCCTCGACAAAAGACCAGATGTACCACCCTCAAGTTTACTGGAAATACCAAAAATTGGCATTTTAGGTTTTAAATTGTGTCGGATAAAAAATAATTTTTTCTGGATATAATTTAATGACCTTTTTTGTTACTATTGTCCGCGAAATTAATTTCATTCGGGAAAAAAACACCATCTCAATCATCCAGGACCATTTTTCCAGATGTACCAATCATAAATTTATTGCGAATCCCCTAAAATAGAAATTTGAGGTCTTAAACTTTATCGGAACAATAAATTATCTTTCCTGGACGAAATTTAATGTGATTGATTGCTAATATCATCAAGCGATTTATTTTATTTCAGAAAAACATGACAGAAATTATCCAGGACTATTTTTCCAGATTTACCAATCCTGACTTCATTGAAAATACCAAAAATTGACATTTTGAAACCTAAGATTTTAGGGACGAGAAGTTATTATTCCTGGACAACATTTTATGACATTTTATTTTATTTTTGCTAATATTATTAAGCAAAATATTTTGATTTAGAAAAACACGACATCAATCTCCCAGGACCTATTTTTCCAGTTGTATAAATCCATTTGATATACCATAAATCGCCACTTTAGACTTCTAAACGCTATTTTTTTTAATAGAATTCAAATCACTTCATTACTAATTTTTTTTTGTTCTCCAAAGCAATCCTATTTTCCATGTGGTTTTCAGAAAATTCGAAATTAAAATTATAGAAACAAGTGTTATTTTCTGTTTCGAAATGTTACATTTTTAATTGTTAACGTTGAAAGCTACTGTCTATTCAATAAAACGTGAGATGCCGTCAAATCTGTATTGAGATTGCATGCAAGTCTATTGCTCAAGCCACCTCACGGGGTGCAACTCTGTGGGAGGGGCAATTCATATTGAGGCTGCAATTCTATGTTTCAAACTACGAAAATTTGGAAAAAAAAAGCTGTATTATGAAAATCAACTATAAAGTTACAAATTGAACA